>NC_069499.1:483718650-484018650 GCF_027579735.1 Bombina bombina
TTAATCGTTTGCTGGCATGTTAAATCGTTTAATTATCTGAGGTACTTGGTGAAAAATTGTTTGGGCGTTATTTTCCACATGGCTGTCGTTTATTTTAAATTAAAAACAGTTTTACTGAGCTTCCCTCACTGTTGTGAGTGAGTGGGAGGGGCCTATTTTGGCGCTTTTGCTACGCATCAGAAATTCAGTCACAAGTCTGTTTTCTCTCCCTGCATGATCCGGAACGTCTCTACAGAGCTCAGGGGTCTTCAAAACTTATTTTGAGGGAGGTAATCACTCACAGCAGACCTGTGAGATTGTGCTTTGACTGTGATAAAAAACGATTGTATTTTAAATGCCATACGTTTTTTCTGATATTAAGGGTTAGTCATCCATTGCTAATGAGTGCAATCCTTTGCTAATTTTATACTTTTATTTTTTAATTTGTTTTTTATAACTAATCCGGTTCATGGTTATCAACTGTCATAGTTTTTTCTGTGCTTCTTAACCCCTTAATGACAACTGACGTACCAGGTACGTCATGCATTAACAAGCAGTTAATGACAATGGACGTACCTGGTACGTCAGTTGTCTAACAGAGTGCTGGAAGTGATCACAATCACTTCCATCAGCTCTGAGGGTATTGCAGTGATGCCTCGATATGGAGGCATCCTGCAATACCCCTTTACAAGACTCCGATGCAGAGAGAGCCACTCTGTGGCCCTCTCTGCACCGGTAGTGATGGTGCCGATGGTGCTTTTTTCCTGTTGGAGCGCGTGCACGATGCGCGCGTGCACGGATGTGCGTGGGCGCGCGCGCGTGCACGTGCGCACATTAGCCACACTGACACCAATGAAAAAGGAAGGGGAAAAAAAGTTTTTTGTTTTTTTTTTACATTTAAAAGGATCTGTGAGGGGGAGGGGGTGGGGGTATTGTGGGGGGGCTGCTACACTACAGAAATAATTAAACACAAATAAAAGTAATAAATAAAATTAAAATAAGTTTGGTTTGTGGGGCCAAACTGGGTACTGGCAGACAGCTGCCAGTACCCAAGATGGCGGTAATTAGGTAGGGGAGAGGGTTAGAGAGCTGGAGGGGGGGATCAGGGAGGTTGGTGCTAAGGCAGGGGTCCATCACAACTAAAATATTTTATAATTTTTATTTTAAAAAACAAACAAAACTCTTTTATTTAGTACTGGCAGACTTTCTGCCAGTACTTAAGATGGCGGTAACAATTGTGGGGTGGGGGAGGGAAGAGAGCTGTTTGGGAGGGATCAGGGGGTGGGATGTGTCAGGTGGGAGGCTGATCTCTAAAATTAACCCTGCAAGCTCCCTACAAGCTACCTAATTTAGTCCCTTCACTGCTGGGCATAATTCACGTGTGGTGCGCAGCAGCATTTAGCGGCCTTCTAATTACCAAAAAGCAATGCCAAAGCCATATAAATCTGCTATTTCTGAACAAAGGGGATCCCAGAGAAGCTTTTACAACAATTTCTGCCATAATTGCACAAGCTGTTTGTAAATAATTTCAGTGAGAAACCTAAAATTGTGAAAAATGTAAAGTTTTTTTTTATTTGCTCGCATTTGGCGGTGAAATGGTGGCATAAAATATACCAAAATGGGCCTAGATCAATACTTGGGGTTGTCTACTACACTACACTAAAGCTAAAATTAACCCTACAAGCTCCCTAATTAACCCCTTCACTCCTGGGCATAAAACATGTGTGGTGCGCAGCGGCATTTAGCGGCCTTCTAATTACCAAAAAGCAACCACAAAGCCATATAAGTCTGTTATTTCTGAAAAAGGGGATCCCAGAGAAGCATTTACAACCATTTGTTCCATAATTGCAGAAGCTGTTTGTAAATAATTTCAGTGGGAAACCTAAAGTTTGTGACAAAATTTGTGAAAAAGTGAACTTTTTTTTTTTTTTTTATCGCATTTGGCGATGAAAAGGTGGCATGAAATATACCAAAATGGGCCTAGATCAATACTTTGGGATGTCTTCTAAAACAAAATATATACATGTCAAGGGATATTCAGGTATTCCTGACAGATATCAGGGTTCCAAAGTAACTAGCGCTAATTTTGAAAAAAAGTGGTTTGGAAATAGCAAAGTGCTACTTGTATTTATTGCCCCATAAATTGCAAAAAAAGCAAAGAACATGTAAACATTGGGTATTTCTAAACTCAGGACAAAATTTATAAGCTATTTAGCATGGGTGTTTTTTGGTGATTGTAGATGTGTAACAGATTTTGGGGGTCAAAGTTAGAAAAAGTGTGTTTTTTTCCATTTTTTCCTCAGATTTTATCTTTTTTTTTTTAGTAAATTATAAGATATGATGAAAATAATGGTATCTTTAGAAAGTCCATTTAATGACGAGAAAAACGGTATATAATATGTGTGGGTACAATAAATGAGTAAGAGGAAAATTACAGCTAAACGCAAACACTGCAGAAATGTAAAAATAGCCATTGTCATTAAGGGTAAGAAAATTGAAAAATGGTCCGGTCATTAAGGGGTTAAAGGCACAGTACGTTTTACATATTACTTGTAAATTTAGTTGAAAGGTATTTCCAAGTTTGCTAGTCTAATTGCTAGTTTGTTAAACATGTCTGACTCAGAGGAATATCTCTGTGCTATATGTGTAAAAGCCAAGGTGGAGCCCAATAGAAATTTATGTGCTAATTGCATTGATGCTACTTTAAATAAAAGTCAATCTGTACATGTTGAACATCATTCACCAGATAACGAGGGGGAAGTTATGCCGACTAACTTGCCTCACTTGTCAGTACCTGCATCTCCCGCTCGGGAGGTGCGTGATATTGTAACGCCAAGTACATCAGGGCGGCCATTACAAATCACTCTACAGGACATGGCTAATGTTATGACTGAAGTTTTGTCTAAATTGCCAGAACTTAGGGGTAAGCGAGATCACTCTGGGGTGAGAACAGAGTGTGCTGATAATACTAGGGCCATGTCAGATACTGCGTCACAATTTGCAGAACATGAGGACGGAGAGCTTCATTCTGCGGGTGACGGATCTGATCCAAATAGACTGGATTCAGACATTTCAAATTTTAAGTTTAAACTAGAAAACCTCCGTGTACTACTAGGGGAGGTATTAGCGGCTCTGAATGATTGTAACACGGTTGCAATCCCAGAGAAATTATGTAGGCTGGATAGATACTATGCGGTACCGGCGTGTACTGACGTCTTTCCTATACCTAAGAGGCTTACAGAGATTATTACCAAGGAGTGGGATAGGCCCGGTGTACCCTTTTCCCCCCCTCCTATATTTAGAAAAATGTTTCCAATAGACGCCACCACACGGGACTTATGGCAAACGGTCCCTAAGGTGGAGGGAGCAGTTTCTACTCTGGCTAAGCGTACCACTATCCCGGTGGAGGATAGCTGTGCCTTTTCAGATCCAATGGATAAAAAGTTAGAGGGTTACCTTAAGAAAATGTTTGTTCAACAAGGTTTTATATTGCAACCCCTTGCATGTATTGCGCCTGTCACGGCTGCGGCCGCATTTTGGTTCGAGTCTCTGGAAGAGACCCTTGACTCAGCGCCAATAGATGAGATTTCAAACAAGCTTAAAACCCTTAAGCTAGCTAATTCTTTTATTTCTGATGCCGTAGTACATTTAACTAAACTTACGGCTAAGAATTCCGGATTCGCCATTCAGGCACGCAGAGCACTGTGGCTAAAATCCTGGTCAGCTGATGTTACTTCTAAATCTAAATTACTTAACATACCTTTCAAGGGGCAGACTTTATTCGGGCCCGGTTTGAAAGAAATTATCGCTGATATTACAGGAGGTAAAGGCCATGCCCTGCCTCAAGACAGAGCCAAACCTAGGGCTAGACAGTCTAATTTTCGTGCCTTTCGTAATTTCAAGGCAGGAGCAGCACCAACTTCCTCTGCTCCAAAACAGGAAGGAGCTGTTGCTCGCTACAGACAAGGCTGGAAACCTAACCAGACCTGGAACAAGGGCAAGCAGGCCAGAAAACCTGCTGCTGCCCCTAAGACAGCATGAATTGAGGGCCCCCGATCCGGGAACGGATCTAGTGGGGGGCAGACTTTCTCTCTTCGCCCAGGCTTGGGCAAGAGATGTCCAGGATCCCTGGGCGTTAGAGATCATATCTCAGGGATATCTTCTGGACTTCAAAGCCTCTCCCCCAAAAGGGAGATTTCATCTTTCAAGGTTGTCAACAAACCAGATAAAGAAGGAGGCGTTTCTACGCTGTGTACAAGATCTTTTACTAATGGGAGTGATCCATCCGGTTCCGCGGTCGGAACACGGACAAGGGTTTTACTCAAATCTGTTTGTGGTTCCCAAGAAAGAAGGAACCTTCAGACCAATCTTGGATTTAAAGATCCTAAACAAATTCCTAAGAGTTCCATCGTTCAAGATGGAAACTATTCGGACAATCTTACCCATGATCCAAAAGGGTCAGTACATGACCACAGTGGATTTAAAGGATGCCTACCTTCACATACCGATTCACAAAGACCATTACCGGTATCTAAGGTTTGCCTTCCTAGACAGGCATTACCAGTTTGTAGCTCTTCCATTCGGGTTGGCTACGGCTCCAAGAATCTTCACAAAGGTTCTGGGCTCTCTTCTGGCGGTACTAAGACCGCGAGGAATTTCGGTGGCTCCGTACCTACACGACATTCTGATTCAAGCATCAAGCTTTCAAACTGCCAAGTCTCATACAGAGTTAGTACTGGCATTTCTAAGGTCGCATGGGTGGAAGGTGAACGAAGAGAAGAGTTCTCT
This sequence comes from Bombina bombina, assembly GCF_027579735.1. Lineage (NCBI taxonomy): Eukaryota > Metazoa > Chordata > Amphibia > Anura > Bombinatoridae > Bombina > Bombina bombina. The sequence goes on from NC_069499.1 coordinate 483,723,418, forward strand.
CTTTCCACTCACAAGAGTTCCCTTCTTGGGGACTCTTATAGATTCTGTAGAAATGAAGATTTACCTGACAGAAGACAGGTTAACAAAGCTTCAAAATGCTTGCCGTGTCCTTCATTCCATTCAACACCCATCAGTGGCTCAATGCATGGAGGTAATCGGCTTAATGGTAGCGGCAATGGACATAGTAACCTTTGCACGCCTGCATCTCAGACCGCTGCAATTGTGCATGCTAAGTCAGTGGAATGGGGATTACTCAGATTTGTCCCCTACTCTGAATCTGGATCAAGAGACCAGAAATTCTCTTCTATGGTGGCTTTCTCGGCCACATCTGTCCAGGGGGATGCCCTTCAGCAGGCCAGACTGGACAATTGTAACAACAGACGCCAGCCTACTGGGTTGGGGCGCTGTCTGGAATTCCCTGAAGGCTCAGGGATCATGGACTCAGGAGGAGAGTCTCCTTCCAATAAACATTCTGGAATTGAGAGCAGTTCTCAATGCCCTTCTGGCTTGGCCTCAGTTAACAACTCGGAGGTTCATCAGGTTTCAGTCGGACAACATCACGACTGTAGCTTACATCAACCATGAAGGAGGGACAAGAAGCTCCCTAGCGATGATGGAAGTTTCAAAGATAATTCGCTGGGCAGAGTCTCACTCTTGCCACCTGTCAGCGATCCACATTCCAGGAGTGGAGAACTGGGAGGCGGATTTCCTAAGTCGTCAGACTTTTCATCCGGGGGAGTGGGAACTTCATCCGGAGGTCTTTGCCCAAATACTTCGACGTTGGGGCAAACCAGATATAGATCTCATGGCGTCTCGCCAGAACGCCAAGCTTCCTTGTTACGGGTCCAGGTCCAGGGACCCGGGAGCAGTCCTAGTAGATGCTTTGACAGCACCTTGGACCTTCGGGATGGCTTATGTGTTTCCTCCCTTCCCGATGCTTCCTCGATTGATTGCCAGGATCAAACAGGAGAGAGCATCAGTGATTCTAATAGCGCCTGCGTGGCCACGCAGGACCTGGTATGCAGATCTAGTGGACATGTCATCCTGTCCACCTTGGTCTCTGCCTCTGAGACAGGACCTTCTGATTCAGGGTCCTTTCAAACATCAAAATCTAATTTCTCTGAAGCTGACTGCTTGGAGATTGAACGCTTGATTTTATCAAAGCGTGGATTCTCGGAGTCAGTAATTGATACCTTAATACAGGCTAGGAAACCTGTTACCAGAAAGATTTACCATAAAATATGGCGTAAATACTTACATTGGTGCGAATCCAAGAGTTACTCATGGAGTAAGGTTAGGATTCCTAGGATATTGTCTTTTCTACAAGAAGGTTTAGAAAAGGGTTTATCTGCTAGTTCCTTAAAGGGACAGATCTCAGCTCTGTCCATTCTTTTACACAAACGTCTGTCAGAGGTTCCAGACGTTCAGGCTTTTTGTCAGGCTTTGGCCAGGATTAAGCCTGTGTTTAAAACTGTTGCTCCACCATGGAGCTTAAACTTAGTTCTTAACGTTTTACAGGGTGTTCAGTTTGAACCCCTTCATTCCATTGATATCAAATTGTTATCTTGGAAAGTTCTGTTTTTAATGGCTATTTCCTCGGCTTGAAGAGTATCTGAGTTATCGGCCTTACATTGTGATTCTCCTTATCTTATTTTTCCTTCAGACAAGGTAGTTCTGCGTACTAAACCTGGGTTCTTACCTAAGGTAGTCACTAATAGGAATATCAATCAAGAGATTGTTGTTCCATCATTGTGTCCTAACCCTTCTTCAAAGAAGGAACGACTTCTACACAATCTGGATGTAGTCCGTGCCCTGAAATTTTATTTACAGGCAACTAAAGATTTTCGCCAAACTTCTTCCCTGTTTGTCGTTTATTCTGGACAGAGGAGAGGTCAAAAAGCTTCTACTACCTCTCTCTCTTTCTGGCTTCGTAGCATAATACGTTTAGCCTATGAGACTGCTGGACAGCAGCCTCCTGAAAGAATTACAGCTCATTCTACTAGAGCTGTGGCTTCCACTTGGGCTTTTAAGAATGAGGCCTCTGTTGAACAGATTTGCAAGGCTGCAACTTGGTCTTCTCTTCATACTTTTTCCAAATTTTCCAAATTTGACACTTTTGCTTCTTCGGAGGCTGTTTTTGGGAGAAAGGTTCTTCAGGCAGTGGTTCCTTCCGTATAAAGATCCTGCCTGTCCCTCCCGTCATCCGTGTACTTTAGCTTTGGTATTGGTATCCCATAAGTAATGATGATCCGTGGACTGACTACACTTAACAGGAGAAAACATAATTTATGCTTACCTGATAAATTCCTTTCTCCTGTAGTGTAGTCAGTCCACGGCCCGCCCTGTTCTTTATGGCAGGTCTAAATTTTAAATTATACTCCAGTCACCACTGCACCCTATAGTTTCTCCTTTCTCGTTTGGTTCTCGGTCGAATGACTGGGTGTGACGTAGAGGGGAGGAGCTATATAGCAGCTCTGCTTGGGTGATCCTCTTGCACTTCCTGTTGGGGAGGAGTTAATATCCCATAAGTAATGATGACCCGTGGACTGACTACACTACAGGAGAAAGGAATTTATCAGGTAAGCATAAATTATGTTTTTCGAAATATTTTGCTGAGTCCAGAATATTATAGCATAGAACATACCTCTAGTCAAGAAGCAACACTGGATAAAATAAATGGCACGGTACTCGTGTCTTAGTAAACCAAGAATGGTTTTCATACAATCAACACAGCATGTAAAATCTATCTCAGACATTCGCTTTTCTACTCAGTCATTACTATATGATGCAATATGTGACAAGAACTGCTTCTTAAAAAAAAAAAACACTTTAAACTCACATACATTTAACCCCTGAATCTTAACCTTTATAAAATATGTAACACATTTTGATTGGCTTAACCATCACTTGAAAGAGATGTTTAGATTTTTGAGCAATACTGGGCTGTGGTATTGAATCTCCCTAGTTAAGAAGTAGAACAGCCACAGATTTATAGGTAGACAACGGCCTGCCTCACAAGCATAAAACCAAAATGTTTTTTCTTTCAATCAATGGGTGAATGGTTGTTATTTTTCTTGGAAATCGCAGGGTTAATATTGCTTGCATGTCTATTATTGAGCTATTTCTGGCTACCAGATTTTAAATAGATATGTCAAGCCTTGGTATAATAAAAAAGCACAATCTAGTTGGAAGCATTACATCATATTAACTCTATACAATAGCAAAACCTGTTCTAAAACTAGAAGATGCATGATCTTAGAGAGGCATAATAAGGTACTGTTCCAGTGGCTACATAACATGTTTGTGTGGGCAGAAAACAGATCACAAATGTGTTATTCTATGAAGCCATTCTCACCCACAAACACTAGAATGCAACATGTCACTAGTTAAGAAAAACTCTTTCATGGTATGTGTGGTTATTATTCAAACCACTTTACAAATGCACTTTTGTATTAGTATTGTGAGTTTTTACTTTAGATTGGAAGCTCCTGTGCTCAATAAAATTTCTTTAATTGCTGCTTTTTTTATGCCGGTTAGAAACCAGAAAGCATAGGTTGTGAGATTTGCTTTTTATGGCTTATCACCAAACCGGTATTAAGATGTTATTTGGAGTACTGTCCTGTTATTTGGAGTACTGTCACCCTTCATCATTGTTTATATCCTGCCATTCTTATTAGATGTTGAGTATCCCATGTATCTTGTGTTGTCTCCATACCACATTGTTTTATTTGGCCTTTTTGGACCTTTCCCAACTGGGCATTAAGTGAGTACTCTTCAGACAAGACCTCTGCGACAGCTGAGCCCTGGGAACACACTCCTTTTAGATGATTTAGGTATAAAACTTGTTTTGACTAATGATTTTATAGTTTAGGACTGCACTATCATTTGAGTCTGTAATGTTCCCTAAAATTTATTTTGTAATGTCTGGATCCTATTTCTTTCATGTAATTAGCAAGAGTCCATGAGCTAGTAACGTATGGGATATACATTCCTACCAGGAGGGGCAAAGTTTCCCAAACCTCAAAATGCCTATAAATACACCCCTCACCACACCCACAAATCAGTTTTACAAACTTTGCCTCCCATGGAGGTGGTGAAGTAAGTTTGTGCTAGATTCTACGTTGATATGCGCTTCGCAGCAGGCTGGAGCCCGGTTTTCCTCAGTGAATGTCAGAGGGATGTGAAGAGAGTATTGCCTATTTGAATTCAATGGTCTCCTTCTACGGGATCTATTTCATAGGTTCTCTGTTATCGGTCGTAGAGATTCATCTCTTACCTCCCTTTTCAGATCGACGATATACTCTTATATATACCATTACCTCTACTGATTCTCGTTTCAGTACTGGTTTGGCTTTCTACTACATGTAGATGAGTGTCCTGGGGTAAGTAAGTCTTATTTTCTGTGACACTCTAAGCTATGGTTGGGCACTTTTATATAAAGTTCTAAATATATGTGTTTAAACATTTATTTGCCTTGATTCAGGATGTTCAATATTCCTTATTTCAGACAGTCAGTTTCATTATTTGGGATAATGCATTTGAATAATAAATTTTTCTTACCTTAAAATTTGACTTTTTTCCTGTGGGCTGTTAGGCTCGCGGGGGCTGAAAATGCTTCTTTTTATTGCGTCATTCTTGGCACGGACTTTTTTGGCGCAAAAAAAATTTCTTAGTCATTTCCCGCGTCATACTTGTCACCGGAAGTTGTTTGTATTTGCGTCATTTTTTTGACGTTTTTGCACCAAAGATGTCGGCGTCACCGGATGTGGCGTCATTTTTGGCGCCAAAGCATTTAGGCGCCAAATAATGTGGGCGTCTTTTTTGGCGCTAAAAAATATGGGCGTCATTATTGTCTCCACATTATTTAAGTCTCATTGTTTATTTGCTTCTGGTTGCTACAAGCTTGTTCATTGGCATTTTTTCCCATTCCTGAAACTGTCATTTAAGGAATTTGATAAATTTTGCTTTATATGTTGTTTTTTCTATTACATATTGCAAGATGTCTCAGATTGACCCTGGATCAGAAGCTACTTCTGGAAATTCGCTGCCTGATGCTGGATCTACCAAAGTTAAGTGCATTTGTTGTAAACTTGTGGTAACTGTCCCTCCGGCTGTTGTTTGTGATGAATGTCATGATAAACTTCCTAATGCAGATAATATTTCCTTTAGTTATGTTCCATTACCTGTTGCTGTTCCATCAACATCTAATACTCATGGTGTTCCTGTTAACATAAGAGATTTTGTTTCTAAATCTATTAGGAAGGCTATGTCTGTTATTCCTCCTTCCAGTAAACGTAAAAAGACTTTTAAAACTTCTCATTTATCAGATGAATTTTTAAATGAACATCATCATTCTGATTCTGTTTCTGATGATGATTTCTCTGGTTCAGAGGATTCTGTTTCAGAAATTGACACTGATAAATCTTCATATTTATTTAAAATGCAATTTATTCGTTCTTTACTTAAAGAAGTCTTAATTGCATTAGAAATAGAGGAATCTGGTCCTCTTGATACTAAATCTAAACGTTTAAATACGGTTTTTAAACCTCCTGTAGTTATTCCGGAAGTTTTTCCCGTCCCTGATGCTATTTCTGAAGTAATTTCCAGGGAATGGAATAATCTGGGTAATTCTTTTACTCCTTCTAAAAGTTTTAAGAAATTGTATCCTGTGCCATCTGACAGATTAGAGTTTTGGGACAAAATCCCTAAAGTTGATGGGGCTATCTCTACTCTTGCTAAACGTACTACTATTCCTACGGCAGATAGTACTTCTGTTAAGGATCCTTTAGATAGGAAAATTGAATCCTTTCTAAGAAAAGCTTATTTATGTTCAGGTAATCTTCTTAGGCCTGCTATATCTTTGGCGGATGTTGCTGCAGCTTCAACTTTCTGGTTGGAGGCTTTAGCACAACAAGTAACAGATCATAATTCTCATAGCATTGTTAATCTTCTTCAACATGCTAATAACTTTATTTGTGATGCCATCTTTGATATCATTAGGGTTGATGTCAGGTATATGTCTTTAGCTATTTTAGCTAGAAAAGCTTTATGGCTTAAAACTTGGAATGCTGATATGTCTTCTAAGTCAACTTTGCTATCCCTTTCTTTCCAAGGTAATAAATTGTTTGGTTCACAGTTGGATTCTATTATTTCAACTGTTACTGGGGGGAAAGGAACTTTTTTACCACAGGATAAAAAATCTAAAGGTAAATATAGGGCTGCTAATCGTTTTCGTTCCTTTCGTCAGAATAAGGAACAAAAGCCTGATCCTTCCTCTACAGGAACGGTTTCTGTTTGGAAACCATCTCCAGTCTGGAATATATCCAAGCCTTTTAGAAAGCCAAAGCCAGCTCCCAAGTCCACATGAAGGTGCGGCCCTCATTCCAGCCCAGCTGGTAGGGGGCAGATTACGATTTTTCAAAGAAATTTGGATCAATTCGATTCACAGTCTTTGGATTCAGAACATTGTTTCACAAGGGTACAGAATAGGTTTCAAGATAAGGCCTCCTGCAAGAAGATTTTTTCTTTCTCGCGTTCCAATAAATCCAGTGAAGGCTCAAGCGTTTCTGAAATGTGTTTCAGATCTAGAGTTGGCTGGAGTAATTGTGCCAGTTCCAGTTCTGGAACAGGGTCTGGGGTTTTACTCAAATCTATTAATTGTACCAAAGAAGGAGAATTCCTTCAGACCAGTTCTGGATTTAAAAATATTGAATCGTTATGTAAGAATACCAACATTCAAAATGGTAACTATAAGGACTATTCTGCCTTTTGTTCAGCAAGGGCATTATATGTCCACAATAGATTTACAAGATGCATATCTGCACATTCCGATTCATCCAGATCATTTTCAGTTTCTGAGATTCTCTTTCCTAGACAAGCATTACCAGTTTGTGGCTCTGCCGTTTGGCCTAGCAACAGCTCCAAGGATTTTTACAAAGGTTCTCGGTGCCCTTCTATCTGTAATCAGAGAAAAGGGTATTGTGGTATTTCCTTATTTGGACGATATCTTGGTACTTGCTCAGTCTTCACATTTAGCAGAATCTCATACGAATCGACTTGTATCGTTTCTTCAAGAACATGGTTGGAGGATCAATTTACCAAAGAGTTCATTAATTCCTCAGACAAGGGTAACCTTTTTAGGTTTCCAGATAGATTCAGTGTCCATGACTCTGTCTTTGACGGACAAGAGACGTCTGAAATTGGTTTCAGCTTGTCGAAACCTTCAGTTTCAATCATTCCCTTCGGTACCCTTATGCATGGAAATTCTAGGTCTTATGACTGCTGCATCAGACGCGATCCCCTTTGCTCGTTTTCACATGCGCCCTCTTCAGCTCTGCTGAACCAGTGGTGCAGGGATTATACAAAGATATCACTATTAATATCTTTAAAACCGATTGTACGACACTCTCTGACGTGGTGGACAGATCACCATCGTTTAATTCAAGGGGCTTCTTTTGTTCTTCCAACCTGGACTGTGATCTCAACAGATGCGAGTCTGACAGGTTGGGGAGCTGTATGGGGGTCTCTGACAGCGCAGGGGGTTTGGGAATCTCAGGAGGCGAGATTACCAATCAACATTTTGGAACTCCGTGCAATTTTCACAACCGTGGCATATGTCAATCATCAAGGAGGGACTCACAGTCCTCTGGCTATGAAAGAAGTATCTCGAATACTTGCATGGGCGGAATCCAGCTCCTGTCTAATTTCTGCGGTTCACATCCCAGGTATAGACAATTGGGAAGCGGATTATCTCAGTCGCCAGACTTTACATCCGGGCGAATGGTCTCTTCACCCAGAGGTATTTCTTCAGATTGTTCAAATCTGGGGACTTCCAGAAATAGATCTGATGGCTTCTCATCTAAACAAGAAGCTCCCCAGGTATCTGTCCAGATCCAGGGATCCTCAGGCGGAAGCAGTGGATGCATTGTCACTTCCTTGGAAGTATCATCCTGCCTATATCTTTCCGCCTCTAGTTCTTCTTCCAAGAGTGATTTCCAAGATTCTAAAGGAGCGTTCGTTTGTTCTGCTGGTGGCTCCAGCATGGCCTCACAGGTTTTGGTATGCGGATCTTGTTCGGATGGCTCCTTGCCAACCGTGGACTCTTCCGTTAAGACCAGACCTTCTATCGCAAGGTCCTTTTTTCCATCAGGATCTCAAATCATTAAATTTGAAGTTATGGAGATTGAACGCTTGATTCTCAGTCATAGAGGTTTCTCTGACTCCGTAATTAATACTATGTTACAGGCTCGTAAATCTGTGTCTAGGAAGATATATTATCGAGTCTGGAAGACTTACATTTCTTGGTGTTCTTCTCATCATTTTTCTTGGCATTCTTTTAGAATTCCTAGAATTTTACAGTTTCTTCAGGATGGTCTGGATAAAGGTTTGTCTGCAAGTTCCTTGAAAGGACAAATGTCTGCTCTTTCTGTGCTGTTTCACAGAAAGATTGCTAATCTTCCTGATATTCATTGTTTTGTACAGGCTTTGGTTCGTATAAAACCTGTCATTAAGTCAATTTCTCCTCCTTGGAGTTTGAATTTGGTTTTGGGGGCTCTTCAAGCTCCTCCGTTTGAACCTATGCATTCGCTGGATATTAAATTACTTTCTTGGAAAGTTTTGTTTCTTTTGGCCATCTCTTCTGCTAGAAGAGTTTCTGAATTATCTGCTCTTTCTTGTGAGTCTCCTTTTCTGATTTTTCATCAGGATAAGGCGGTGTTACGAACTTCATTTAAATTTTTACCTAAGGTTGTGAATTCTAACAACATTAGTAGAGAAATTGTGGTTCCTTCATTGTGTCCTAATCCTAAGAATTCTAAGGAAAGATCGTTGCATTCTTTGGATGTAGTTAGAGCTTTGAAATATTATGTTGAAGCTACTAAAGATTTCCGAAAGACTTCTAGTTTATTTGTTATCTTTTCCGGTTCTAGAAAAGGCCAGAAGGCTTCTGCCATTTCTTTGGCATCTTGGTTAAAGTCTTTAATTCATCATGCTTATGTTGAGTCGGGCAAAACTCCGCCTCAAAGGATTACAGCTCATTCTACTAGGTCAGTTTCTACTTCCTGGGCGTTTAGGAATGAAGCTTCGGTTGATCAGATTTGCAAAGCAGCAACTTGGTCTTCTTTGCATACTTTTACTAAATTCTACCATTTTGATGTGTTTTCTTCTTCTGAAGCAGTTTTTGGTAGAAAAGTACTTCAGGCAGCTGTTTCAGTTTGATTCTTCTGCTTATATTTTCAGTTTTTTTTCATTATAAAATTGAAACTTTATTTTGGGGTGTGGATGGTTTTTCAGCGGAATTGGCTGTCTTTATTTTTATCCCTCCCTTTCTAGTGACTCTTGCGTGGAAGTTCCACATCTTGGGTATTCATTATCCCATACGTCACTAGCTCATGGACTCTTGCTAATTACATGAAAGAAAACATAATTTATGTAAGAACTTACCTGATAAATTCATTTCTTTCATATTAGCAAGAGTCCATGAGGCCCACCCTTTTTATGGTGGTTATGATTTTTTTTGTATAAAGCACAATTATTCCAATTCCTTATTTTTTTTATGCTTTCGCACTTTTTTCTTATCACCCCACTTCTTGGCTATTCGTTAAACTGATTTGTGGGTGTGGTGAGGGGTGTATTTATAGGCATTTTGAGGTTTGGGAAACTTTGCCCCTCCTGGTAGGAATGTATATCCCATACGTCACTAGCTCATGGACTCTTGCTAATATGAAAGAAATGAATTTATCAGGTAAGTTCTTACATAAATTATGTTTTTCTTTTTGTAATGTTTATCTTCATTGATTTTCAAACCGTTTTTACCGCCTGATTTGCTTCTACTTGATCAGTATAGATAGCTGCCCCTCACATGCGCATATCTGGAGCTCTATGGTAACTGCTCTACTATAACGCTTTTGAGCACTAGATGACAGAAGTGTTTGCGCATTACATAACATTGTTTAAAGCATTCTTGTTAGAAAAAGGCTTGTTGCCATATTGGTCCCACAGAGAATGTTACTTTAGTAGAGTGATACCTTTTACATTTACCTACAAAAACCTCACAAGTCTCTTCTTTAGCTACTTTAGATGTAGATAATAGCGGTCTGAAAAGGAGAGACTTATATATCTAATATTATTATCTATACAAAACAAAAGAAAGTTATTTGTTAATTGGATTAACATAAAGACTGACTTTGTGTTAATACAATTACCTGGAAACTGATTATTATTATTATTATAATATGTATGAGACATATAAGGCTCTCCTTTTCAGACAGCTTTTGTTAGTCCATTAAAAGGTAGCACAATCTACGATATAAAGCTCCAGACACACGCAAGTTGCTTAGCCTGCCTAGGTATGCTTTTCAACGTAGAAAATTTAATAGGAGTCAAAAACACGAAATAACATTTTCATGTCCCTTCTAATTCTATTCTTCAAAGAAGACATTGTTTAAGATCGATTTTTAAATACATTTTTTTAAAGTACTAAGAGCCAGCAAATATGTTGAATAACATTTTGTTGTTGTTTAAATGAATACCACACATGGCAATCCAATTCAATCACTGCTATTTGCTATTATTGCAGAAGTGTTTCAGTCCATTGATTGGGGAAAGCACTGAGCTTAGCTCCTCAAATGGGGAGATCTAAGCAACGACGTTCTCCTATGACAGTAATTTTCAAACCTTTCTTTAAAGGAGTTTTAAACACCTTGATAATTAAAAGCTTTTTCTGCCATTGTGCAACAAATTAAACTTTTAGGTGTGTGTGAAAAGTGTTTTAATGCATTAAAAGAAGACTTGAGAAACCCAGTACCTAGGGCAAACTAGCACCTAAAGAGAGTGCCCTGGTGTCAAGTCAGTGCCCTGGATCTGTCCATTCAGCCCTGCTCCTCCTATTCTTAACCCAAGGCAGACAGTGATGCCCCACCCATTCTACAGCACTATATGGCTCCCCTAGGAGAGTAAACTTTACATTTGTAGAGAGCCAGGTATGCACAGATGAAAAATTAAATCACTGTTTTTTTAAGAGAGCGGAAAATCCGAAAAATGTAATTCATGATTCAATAGAACATTCAATTTTAAACCACTCTCAAATTTTACTTTTATTATCAAATATGCTTTATTATCTTATACTTTGCTGAAGGAGCAGCATTGCACTACTGGCAGCTAGCTGAACAGATCTAGTTAGCCAGTCACAAGAGACAAATGTGTGCAGGCACCAATCAGCAGATAGCTGCCACTAGTGTAGGATATATGCATATTAATTTTCAACTATGGATACCAAGAGAACAAAGCACATTTGAAAATAGAAGGGAATTTAAAAGGGTCTTAAAATGTCATGCTCTATCGGAATCATGCAAGTTTAATTTTGACTTTCCTAACCTTTAAATGACCCAGGTTACACACTGCTAAATAAGTGTACCCGGCTGCATCAGGAAAAACATACCGTTTTCTCATACAACTTGTTGTGCTGCTTGAGCAGTGAAAAACAAGGCTAATTAAAGAAAATAAAAAAGTACTGCACACACAGCTAAAGTGGCACAAAGGGCTCTGTCAGGAAGAAAAATGACTCTTTTATGAGCTGGGTAGCTCACATGGAAAAAAAATAAAAAAATATATCATCTCCTCTCCTGCGTCTCTGTAATGAGCAGGGTGGATAAAAATTAATGATTTAAAAATATAATAATAATAAAAAAGGGGATAAAACAAAATGTATGCTTACCTGATAAACGTATTTCTTTCTTGACACGGTGAGTCCACGGATCATCTAATTACTATTAAATTAAAGTGGTTTCTGAGGAAAATATTTCTAAAGATGGTTTTCTATTTAAGATTCATTGTAATCCAAACCTTATTTATCCTGAAATAAGATTAGTTTTTGATTATGTAGCATGAGGCTGTATATTCATGGCTGTGATGTTTGTTTTTGGTAAATTAATTCTATGAATCCACTCACAATGGTATGCTTTCTCAGAGGTTTCTGTAAGATTATTTTTGGAATTTTTCTGTCTACATGATATTATTACATATACTTGGTTTTGTAGTTCTCAAAACTAAATTTGTGTCTGCAGAAAGAGTCTACCCCTTCTTCACACACAAGTGTTATAAAATAAATATACAAAAGCTGAGACATGGAGCTTTAAGGGAGATAAACCCCAACTTTGTCTTAAGATTTAGATAAAGCATTCAATTTTAAACAACTTTCAGATTTAATTCTGTTATCAAATTTGCCTCATTTTATTGATTCCTTTTATTGAATGAACATTAATGCACTACTGGGAGCTAGCTGAACACAATAAGATGCATATATGTGTAGCCACCAATCAACAGCTAGCTCCCAGTAGTTCATTGCTGCTACTGAGCCTACCTATGTCTGCTTTTCAGCAAAGAATACCAAGAGAATTAATCAACTTAGATAATAGATGCACATTGGAACGTTATTTTGAATTAAGGGGACATTGTACTCCAGAATTTGTATTGTTTAAAATAATAGATAATCCCTTTATTACCCATTCCCCCATTTTGCATAACCAACACAGTTATAATACACTTGTTACCTCTGTAATTACCTTGTATCTAAGCCTCTGCCCTCTTATTTCAGTTCTTTTGACAAACTTGCATTTTGGCCAATCACTTCTGACTAAATAACTCCATGAGTGAGCACAATGTTATCTATATGGCACACATATACTAGTGCTGTCTAGCTGTGAAATACTGTCAAACTGCACTGAGATAAGAGGCCGCCTTCAAGGGCTTAGAAATTAGCATATGAACCTACCTAGGTTTAGCGTTCGTCAAAGAATATCAAGTGAACAAAGCAAATAAAGGTAAATTGGAAAGTTGTTTAAAATTGTATCTGAATCATGAAAGTTTAATTCTAACTAGACTGTCCCTTTAATCCCTTTGTTCCCTTGCAATTCTATGTACACAGAATCAAGCCCTTACTAAGTTTTAGAAGCTAAAGGACCTAAGTGTGAGGAGTAAGGGTCATTACGTAAAAATTAAAGTAAAATTTATAAAGTCAAGAAAGGGACAGTAAAGTCCAAATTAAACGATTCAGATAGAGCATTCAATTTTAAACAACTTCTGTTATCAAATTTGCTTTGTACTCATGGTTTCTTTTATTGAAGAGTAAAATGAGTAAGGCTAGCTCAGTAGTGTGCACACGTCTTTAGTACTCTATGGCAATAGTGCTTTGTAACATTGTATAGTAAAGCTGCAAATAATGTTACAAACTTTTATGTAGAAAAAACATTATTTTATTTTATTTTTGTAAATCAAATCCACCCTGTGCACAATTAAAGGGATAGCAAAGTCAAAATTAATCTTGCATGATTCAGATAGAGCATATAATTTCTTTCATGTAATTAGCAAGAGTCCATGAGCTAGTGACGTATGGGATATACATTCCTACCAGGAGGGGCAAAGTTTCCCAAACCTCAAAATGCCTATAAATACACCCCTCACCACACCCACAATTCAGTTTTACAAACTTTGCCCCCTATGGAGGTGGTGAAGTAAGTTTGTGCTAGATTCTACGTTGATATGCGCTCCGCAGCAGGTTGGAGCCCGGTTTTCCTCTCAGCGTGCAGTGAATGTCAGAGGGATGTGAGGAGAGTATTGCCTATTTGAATGCAGTGATCTCCTTCTACGGGGTCTATTTCATAGGTTCTCTGTTATCGGTCGTAGAGATTCATCTCTTACCTCCCTTTTCAGATCGACGATATACTCTTATATATACCATTACCTCTGCTGATTCTCGTTTCAGTACTGGTTTGGCTATCTGCTATATGTAGATGAGTGTCCTGGGGTAAGTAAGTCTTATTTTCTGTGACACTCCTAGCTATGGTTGGGCACTTTGTTTATAAAGTTCTAAATATATGTATTCAAACATTTATTTGCCTTGACTCAGAATGTTCAACTTTCCTTATTTTCAGACAGTCAGTTTCATATTTGGGATAATGCATTTTAATTTAACATTTTTCTTACCTTAAAATTTGACTTTTCCCTGTGGGCTGTTAGGCTCGCGGGGGCTGAAAATGCTTCATTTTATTGCGTCATTCTTGGTGCGGACTTTTTTGGCGCAAAAATTCTATTTCCGTTTCCGGCGTCATACGTGTCGCCGGAAGTTGCGTCACTTTTTGACGTTATTTTGCGCCAAAAATGTCGGCGTTCCGGATGTGGCGTCATTTTTGGCGCCAAAAAGCATTTAGGCGCCAAATAATGTGGGCGTCTTATTTGGCGCGAAAAAATATGGGCGTCACTCTTGTCTCCACATTATTTAAGTCTCATTTTTTATTGCTTCTGGTTGCTAGAAGCTTGTTCTTTGGCATTTTTTCCCATTCCTGAAACTGTCATTTAAGGAATTTGATCAATTTTGCTTTATATATATGTTGTTTTTTCTCTTACATATTGCAAGATGTCTCACGTTGCATCTGAGTCAGAAGATACTACAGGAAAATCGCTGTCAAGTGCTGAATCTACCAAAGCTAAGTGTATCTGCTGTAAACTTTTGGTAGCTATTCCTCCAGCTGTTGTTTGTATTGATTGTCATGACAAACTTGTTAAAGCAGATATTTCCTTTAGTAAAGTACCATTGCCTGTTGCAGTTCTTTCAACATCTAAGGTGCAGAATGTTCCTGATAATATAAGAGATTTTGTTTCTGAATCCATAAAGAAGGCTATGTCTGTTATTTCTCCTTCTAGTAAACATAAAAAATCTTTTAAAACTTCTCTCCCTACAGATGAATTTTTAACTGAACATCATCATTCTGATTCTGATGATTCCTCTGGTTCAGAGGATTCTGTCTCAGAGGTTGATGCTGATAAATCTTCATATTTATTTAAAATGGAATTTATTCATTATTTGCTTAAAGAAGTCCTAATTGCTTTAGAAATAGAGGATTCTGGTCCTCTTGATACTAAATCTAAACGTTTAAATAAGGTTTTTAAAACTCCTGTAGTTATTCCAGAAGTTTTTCCTGTCCCTGATGCTATTTCTGCAGTAATTTCCAAAGAATGGGATAATTTGGGTAATTCATTTACTCCTTCTAAACGTTTTAAGCAATTATATCCTGTGCCGCCTGACAGATTAGAATTTTGGGACAAGATCCCTAAAGTTGATGGGGCTATTTCTACCCTTGCTAAACGTACTACTATTCCTACGTCAGATGGTACTTCGTTTAAGGATCCTCTAGATAGGAAAATGGAGTCCTTTCTAAGAAAAGCTTATCTGTGTTCAGGTAATCTTCTTAGACCTGCTATATCTTTGGCTGATGTTGCTGCAGCTTCAACTTTTTGGTTGGAAACTTTAGCGCAACAAGTAACACATCGTGATTCTCATGATATTATTATTCTTCGTCAACATGCTAATAATTTTATCTGTGATGCCATTTTTGATATTATCAGAGTTGATAGATTCAATGTTTTCTTACAGCGCTGAAAGTGTGGACCTATAGCTCCTGTCTATAGTGGGTCCCCAGGTGCCCACTTTTAGAAAATATGTGTCAAAACGTGGTTTAGAAAGGAGCGCCAAATCTTGGCGAGGTCTGGTGCGGTATAGGTGTGAAAATATGGTATTCTGTCTGAGAAATTGTATAGCGCTATAGCTCAGCTACAATTATGGTAGTTGTGCTGTATAGATGTGTAGGTTTTGATATCTAGATATAAGATCTAAGAGTGGCACAGTTGATACATAAAAGCATTTAATACATATTAAACATATAAAACAAGGGTGTCGTTTAAAATATATTTTAACAGAACGGCAAGAAATAATGTGTAAAAACACATAAACACATAAATATCTATAAAAACACGCGTGTTTTGCTTTTTTGCTGTATGTATAATGTCTCATAAAATTCGTCTCATATATAGTTGTGTTGGCATAAATCTGAAAATAATAAACAATAAAAAATAATAAAAAACAATGAAAAGTAAATAATGTCCAATAATCCCTTCTCAAAGTTAAGAGATATATAAAAAAAGGTTAAGTAGTGTCCAAAAATCCCTTCTCAAAGTTAAGAGATATAAATAGATTTTCACATGTGTATCCAAAAAATAAACTGTCCAAATTTAAGTGTTGTCCAAAAGCGTGGTATAAATGAATAGTGCAAATCCAGCAGATTCAAAAGTTCTATTAAAAAAGCTTTGCAAAAAACATTTCAAAGAGACATTTAAAAAACATCAAAATGAAGGTAGAAAAAAAAAAAAAGTCTATCAAAATATGGTGACAAAGAATAATCCGTGAAGTCAATCCAAAATAGTGATAAAAATAAGTCCAAAAAAGATGTAAAATATCCAAAAGATAAAAAACAAAAAATAAATGATTAGTATGTGCACAAACTAGTGAGAGTGATCCCAAAAAGGGGGCTTATGTGGAGGGGTTATGTTTCCATGTAGAAAAATTATTTGCTGTATAAAAATAAAAAAGAAAAAATAAAAATAAGCAAAAATACAAAAATATAAATAAAAATAATCCTAGGGAATCTTCAAACCCTGAAAATAAAAGATAATAACAATAGTGTAATACTGTATTATAATTCAACAATCAAGGAATAAATAGCTCACCATAGCTCTGTCAACGCGTTTCGGCCCTCAAGAGAGGCCTTTATCAAGACTATCAGTCTTGACATTATCAGAGTTGATGTCAGGTTTATGTCTCTAGCTATTTTAGCTAGAAGAGCTTTATGGCTTAAAACTTGGAATGCTGATATGGCTTCTAAATCAACTTTACTTTCCATTTCTTTCCAGGGTAACAAATTATTTGGTTCTCAGTTGGATTCCATTATTTCAACTGTTACTGGTGGGAAAGGAACTTTTTTACCACAGGATAAAAAATCTAAAGGTAAAAACAGGGCTAATAATCGTTTTCGTTCCTTTCGTTTCAACAAAGAACAAAAGCCTGATCCTTCATCCTCAGGAGCAGTTTCAGTTTGGAGACCATCTCCAGTCTGGAATAAATCCAAGCCAGCTAGAAAGGCAAAGCCTGCTTCTAAGTCCACATGAAGGTGCGGCCCTCATTCCAGCTCAGCTGGTAGGGGGCAGGTTACGTTTTTTCAAGGAAATTTGGATCAATTCTGTTCACAATCTTTGGATTCAGAGCATTGTTTCTGAAGGGTACAGAATTTGTTTCAAGTTGAGACCTCCTGCAAAGAGATTTTTTCTTTCCCGTGTCCCAGTAAATCCAGTAAAAGCTCAAGCATTTCTGAAATGTGTTTCAGATCTAGAGTTGACTGGAGTAATTATGCCAGTTCCAGTTCCGGAACAGGGGATGGGGTTTTATTCAAATCTCTTCATTGTACCAAAGAAGGAGAATTCCTTCAGACCAGTTCTGGATCTAAAAATATTGAATCGTTATGTAAGGATACCAACGTTCAAGATGGTAACTGTAAGGACTATCTTACCTTTTGTTCAGCAAGGGAATTATATGTCCACAATAGATTTACAGGATGCATATCTGCATATTCCGATTCATCCAGATCACTATCAGTTTCTGAGATTCTCTTTCCTAGACAAGCATTACCAGTTTGTGGCTCTGCCGTTTGGCCTAGCTACAGCTCCAAGAATTTTTACAAAGGTTCTCGGTGCCCTGCTGTCTGTAATCAGAGAACAGGGTATTGTGGTATTTCCTTATTTGGACGATATCTTGGTACTTGCTCAGTCTTTACATTTAGCAGAATCTCATACGAATCGACTTGTGTTGTTTCTTCAAGATCATGGTTGGAGGATCAATTTACCAAAAAGTTCTTTGATTCCTCAGACAAAGGTAACCTTTCTGGGTTTCCAGATGAATTCAGTGTCCATGACTCTGTCTTTAACAGACAAGAGACGTTTAAAATTGATTACAGCTTGTCGAAACCTTCAGTCACAATCATTCCCTTCGGTAGCCTTATGCATGGAAATTCTAGGTCTTATGACTGCTGCATCGGACGCGATCCCCTTTGCTCGTTTTCACATGCGACCTCTTCAGCTCTGTATGCTGAAGCAATGGTGCAAGGATTACACGAAGATATCTCAATTAATATCTTTAAAAACGATTGTTCGACACTCTCTAACATGGTGGACAGATCACCATCGTTTAATTCAGGGGGCTTCTTTTGTGCTTCCGACCTGGACTGTAATTTCAACAGATGCAAGTCTCACAGGTTGGGGAGCTGTGTGGGGATCTCTGACGGCACAAGGAGTTTGGGAATCTCAGGAGGTGAGATTACCGATCAATATTTTGGAACTCCGTGCAATTTTCAGAGCTCTTCAGTTTTGGCCTCTTCTGAAGAGAGAATCGTTCATTTGTTTTCAGACAGACAATGTCACAACTGTGGCATACATCAATCATCAAGGAGGGACTCACAGTCCTCTGGCTATGAAAGAAGTATCTCGAATTTTGGTTTGGGCGGAATCCAGCTCCTGTCTAATCTCTGCGGTTCATATTCCAGGTGTAGACAATTGGGAAGCGGATTATCTCAGTCGCCAAACGTTGCATCCGGGCGAATGGTCTCTTCACCCAGAGGTATTTCTTCAGATTGTTCAAATGTGGGAACTTCCAGAAATAGATCTGATGGCGTCCCATCTAAACAAGAAACTTCCCAGGTATCTGTCCAGATCCCGGGATCCTCAGGCGGAGGCAGTGGATGCATTATCACTTCCTTGGAAGTATCATCCTGCCTATATCTTTCCGCCTCTAGTTCTTCTTCCAAGAGTAATCTCCAAGATTCTGAAGGAATGCTCGTTTGTTCTGCTGGTAGCTCCGGCATGGCCTCACAGGTTTTGGTATGCGGATCTTGTCCGGATGGCCTCTTGCCAACCGTGGACTCTTCCGTTAAGACCAGACCTTCTGTCACAAGGTCCTTTTTTCCATCAGGATCTGAAATCCTTAAATTTAAAGGTATGGAGATTGAACGCTTGATTCTTGGTCAAAGAGGTTTCTCTGACTCTGTGATTAATACTATGTTACAGGCTCGTAAATCTGTATCTCGAGAGATATATTATAGAGTCTGGAAGACTTATATTTCTTGGTGTCTTTCTCATCATTTTTCCTGGCATTCTTTTAGAATACCGAGAATTTTACAGTTCCTTCAGGATGGTTTAGATAAGGGTTTGTCCGCAAGTTCTTTGAAAGGACAAATCTCTGCTCTTTCTGTTCTTTTTCACAGAAAGATTGCTATTCTTCCTGATATTCATTGTTTTGTACAAGCTTTGGTTCGTATAAAACCTGTCATTAAGTCAATTTCTCCTCCTTGGAGTTTGAATTTGGTTCTGGGAGCTCTTCAAGCTCCTCCGTTTGAACCTATGCATTCATTGGACATTAAATTACTTTCTTGGAAAGTTTTGTTCCTTTTGGCCATCTCTTCTGCCAGAAGAGTTTCTGAATTATCTGCTCTTTCTTGTGAGTCTCCTTTTCTGATTTTTCATCAGGATAAGGCGGTGTTGCGAACTTCTTTTGAATTTTTACCTAAAGTTGTGAATTCCAACAACATTAGTAGAGAAATTGTGGTTCCTTCATTATGTCCTAATCCTAAGAATTCTAAGGAGAAATCGTTGCATTCTTTAGATGTTGTTAGAGCTTTGAAATATTATGTTGAAGCTACGAAATCTTTTCGTAAGACTTCTAGTCTATTTGTTAACTTTTCCGGTTCTAGAAAAGGCCAGAAAGCTTCTGCCATTTCTTTGGCATCTTGGTTGAAATCTTTAATTCATCTTGCCTATGTTGAGTCGGGTAAAACTCCGCCTCAGAGAATTACAGCTCATTCTACTAGGTCAGTTTCTACTTCCTGGGCGTTTAGGAATGAAGCTTCGGTTGACCAGATCTGCAAAGCAGCTACTTGGTCCTCTTTGCATACTTTTACTAAATTCTACCATTTTGATGTATTTTCTTCTTCTGAAGCAGTTTTTGGTAGAAAAGTACTTCAGGCAGCGGTTTCAGTTTGAATCTTCTGCTTATGTTTTTCGTTAAACTTTATTTTGGGTGTGGATTATTTTCAGCAGGAATTGGCTGTCTTTATTTTATCCCTCCCTCTCTAGTGACTCTTGTGTGGAAAGATCCACTTCTTGGGTAGTCATTATCCCATACGTCACTAGCTCATGGACTCTTGCTAATTACATGAAAGAAAACATAATTTATGTAAGAACTTACCTGATAAATTCATTTCTTTCATATTAGCAAGAGTCCATGAGGCCCGCCCTTTTTTTGTGGTGGTTATGATTTTGTATAAAGCACAATTATTCCAATTCCTTATTTTATATGCTTTCGCACTTTTTTATCACCCCACTTCTTGGCTATTCGTTAAACTGAATTGTGGGTGTGGTGAGGGGTGTATTTATAGGCATTTTGAGGTTTGGGAAACTTTGCCCCTCCTGGTAGGAATGTATATCCCATACGTCACTAGCTCATGGACTCTTGCTAATATGAAAGAAATGAATTTATCAGGTAAGTTCTTACATAAATTATGTTTTAATACACTTTTTTAAATTCACTTCTATTTTCAAATTTGCTTCGTTCTCTTGGTATCTCTTGTTGAAAAAGAATATGCACATATCCAACACTAGTGGGAGCTAGCTGCTGATTGGTACCTACACACATTTGTCTCTCTTGTAATTAGCTATCTGGATGTGTTTAGCTAGCTGCCAGTAGTGCAATGCTGTTCCTTCAGTAAAGGATTGAAAGAGAATAAAGCAATTTTGATAATAGAAGTAAATGAAAGTTGATTACAATTGTGTGATCTATATGAATCATGAAATAAAATTTTGGGGTTTCCTCTTCCTTTAAGACAAAGCATAGAGTCCATCAGGAAATAAAGAATTTAAACGTTTGTAATGGAACATTTTAAGTGTCACCCCAAAATACTTTCTGTACCTGTTGGCCCCTATCAAAACTGTAGTGATGGGCTTAATTATTCAAGGTTTATACTCATAGGGAAAAACTCCATGCACATCTCTTCAAAATTATGTTGATAGAGAATTCCTGCTTATTAGGACAATTATTCAACTTCTTTCTAACAAAGCTGTATGTGAAGCCTTGTATTTCTTTTTTAAATGCTTCGACTTGTGAAGATGGCAGTGTGTTATTTATAGTTTAGTTTATTCAGAAAAAAAACTCATCTGTGGCTGTTATACTATAACAAAATATGCACTTTTTTTCCATTACAATTTAAGAAGAGAGACTTAACAAAATGTAACTGTGTTCCAGATAAAAGAATCCATTGTTGGTGACATCAGGCGAGAGATTGTAAGTGGGCTGTTGGCAGCAGTTTCCTCTCCAATGCGGTCCTTGGATGGAAAAACTGATGGGCGGATTTAAATGGTAAGAACTCTCTAGCTACTTGCGTAATCAAGGAAGATGGTGTTTGTTTTATGGTGACCAAAAGTAAAGTTCTTTTTTTAAATGTGATTTGTTCAGCTCAACTTATTGATAAATGGAGAAGACTACTGTCCGGAATAAATTTGATCTTTTTTAGTAAATTTGTCAAACTGAAGTTGGAGATCTGGGATTCTCGTACATTTTAAAATCAAATTTTTCAAAAGTGATTACAATATTATTTCTCAATAAATAAGATATTAGATACAATGCCAATGGACATTATAAAGAAATCTATTACAGGTAGAAAACCCTTTATCCAAACTTCTTGGGACCAGAAAAGGTTTGGATTTTTGGAGTATTTGCATCTGTAAAATGTTTGGAGAGGGGCTGAACCAAGTGTAAACAATAATCTTATGTCATACATGCAATATTTACATGTCATCATTTTCGTAGTTTTTATATAATTTTTAATACTTTTGTATACATAGTACCCTCATAAAGATAATCAGAAAGGTAATATGTGTTTTAAATAAATATAGACTATTTGTATTTTAGAACCAAAAAAAAAACCAGGTTAAAGACACAGGCAGAGGAAAAATAGTACATTTTGATACTTTGAAAAATAAATATGTTAATTAAAAGTTTGGATTTCAGAATGTTTGGTTTTTGGAATTCCGGATTTGGTGATTTGTACTTATAATATTTGTCTGTTTTTAATAGCCATTAATTTATATGCAGCCCTTACAACTTCTAAAACACTGTTTATTGGCCTATGTCAGAAAGTTGTGCACCAGTGACACAGTATAAATTAATATTCCATCAGTGACATAGATGCTGACATAAAACATTTACTCTATAAAAAATATTTTTTTATAGTATTTTACCTGAATTGACTCCAAATTAAGCAAGTGGGGGCAGTTTAGCTGTTTATAAAAATTAGCAGATAAATTAGTGTGTGTATGTATGTGTGTGTATATATATATATATATATATATATATATATATATATATATATATATATATATATATATAGTAATTACAAGTTATTAATGTGCTGTTTAGGAAAAATGACTGTTTTTGCACATGTTTTCTATATCTAGAATGCATGAATTGCATATAGTTTTATTCAGCTTTTTTAGATTAAATTTACATTATTTGTGTGATCAGCAATTATCAATTTTATATAAATTTGATATGACAGCAATGTAATTGATTGCACATAATCTGCAATGTTTCAACTGGTGAATTGACTGAATTAGGAGGCTTTTAATTGGGTCACGAAAGTCCAAAATTAAACTTTGTGATTCAGAAAGAGCATGCAATTTTTTTATTTATTTTTTTAATAAACTTAACCAGTTTACTTCCATTATAAAATTGTACAATCTTTTCTGTCCTATGAAATGAGTCCACTACGTCATTCCAATTACTAGTGGGATATTCAACTACTGGCCAGTAGGAGGAGAGCACCCCAGCAAAGCTGTTAAGTGTAAGTGCCCTACCCATAACCCCCAGTCATTCAGTTTGCCTCTGTCAATGGAGGTTGTGCAAAGTTAGTGTCTGAAGGATTTAATCCTTTTATGGGTTCTTTTCCCTGCAAGCAAGGATTGGGGTCTAGCTGTGTCCACGTCAATTTCTTGAGTAAGAGTAGTTATGGCTTTTAGCAGTTAAAAGGCGAAGAGGAAGTCCTTTGCTTTACTTTTAACATTTTGCTACCCCTTTGCAGAAAGCCAGAGTTGGTTACTCTGTTCTTTCTTTTCCTACAGGTCTATGACAGCGACTTAGACGCCTGCCACACCTAGGGATCAGCATTCATCATGCATTTGGATCTAAGGTAAATGCTTTTGCCTTCTAGGTACAGGAGGATGCCAGCACTTAGGAGGTTAATCCTCTTTCAGATCCTTAATTTGGGACTTTATACTCCTTATTAGTTAAGGTGTCATATTTAGGACATGGCACTTAAAATTTTAGTATGAGTTATGGATATTTCTTTCATGTAATTGGCAAGAGTCCATGAGTTACTGACGTATGGGATATACAATCCTACCAGGAGGGGCAAAGTTTTCCAAACCTCAAAATGCCTATAAATACACCCCTCACCACCCCCACAATTCAGTTTTACAAACTTTGCCTCCTATGGAGGTGGTGAAGTAAGTTTGTGCTAAGATTTCTACATTGATATGCGCTTCTCAGCATTGTTGAAGCCGGATTCCTCTCAGAGTCAGAGGGATGTGAAGGGAGTATCACCTATTGAATCCAATGGTTTTCCTCACGGGAGATCTATTTCATGGGTACTCTGTTATCGGTCGTAGAGATTCATCTCCTACCTCCCTTTTCAGATCGACAATATACTCTCATATACCATTACTTCTACTGATAGCCAAACCAGTACTGAAACAGTTATCTGCTATATGTGGATGGGTGTCTTTTTCCGTAAGTGTTTTTTATTACTTAAGACACCCCAGCTATGGTTTGGCACTTTATGCATTTATATAAAGTTCTAAATATATGTATTGTACTTATATTTGCCATGAGTCAGGTTCATGTATTTCCTTGTGCAGACTGTCAGTTTCATATTTGGGGAAAATAAACATTTTAAGAAATATTTTTTCTTACCTGGGGTTTAGTCTTTTTTTTTTTTCAGATTGACTATATTCTTGCAAATTGCGGGCAGTACTAGGCCCGTGGGTGCGCCAAATGCTAGACTTTATTGCGTCATTCTTGGCTCAAGACCTTTTTGGCGCGAAAGTACGTACGTTGGCTCAAGTTCGTCATTTCTGGCGGCGTAGTTGACGCCGAGTTCCTACACAGGGTTGCGTCGTTAGTGACGCAAGTGTGTCATTTCCGAGTGTTGTTGGCGCCAAAAAAATTTGTCACGTTGTGCGTCATACTTGGCGCCAAATTTATTCATTATTTTATTACCCCATTGCAATTTGCCTCTTGCCTTTTTCTATGTCAGAGGGCTATGCTATTTGCATTTTTTTTCCCATTCCTGAAACTGTCATATAAGGAAATTGAGCTTTGTGGCTTAAATCTTGGAATGATGATATGACATCTGAGTCTAGATTACTATCTCTTTCTTTCCAAGGTAATAATTTATTGGGTTCTCAGTTGGATTCTATTATTTCAACTGTTACTGGAGGAAAAGGAATTTTTCTGCCTCAGGATAAAAAACCTAAGGGCAAATCTAAGGCTTCTAACCGTTTTTGTTCCTTTCGTCAAAATAAGGAACAAAAATCTAATCCTTCCCCCAATGAATCTGTTTCCAATTGGAAGCCTTCCTCAAATTGGAATAAATCCAAGCCTTTCAAAAACCAAAGTCAGCCCCTAAGTCCGCAATAAAGGTGCGTCCCTCATTCCAGCTCAGCTGGTAGGGGGCAGGTTAAGGTTTTTCAAGGATATTTGGATAAATTCTGTCCAAAATCACTGGATTCAGAGCATTGTCTCAAGGGTATCGAATAGGATTCAGAGTAAGACCTCCTGTGAGAAGATTTTTTTTCTCTCGCGCATCCCAGCAAATCCAGTAAAAGTTCAGGCTTTCCTGAAGTGTGTTTCAGACCTGGAGTCTTCAGGGGTAATCATGCCAGTTCCTTTTCAGGAACAAGGTCTGGGGTTTTATTCAAATCTATTCATTGTCCCAAAGAAGGAAAATTCATTCAGACCAGTCCTGGATCTGAAAATTTTGAATAGTTATGTAAGAGTACCAACTTTCAAGATGGTGACTATAAAGGACTATTCTGCCTTTTGTTCAGCAAGGACATTATATGTCTACAATAGACTTGCAGGATGCATACCTTCATATTCCGATTCATCCAGAACAATATCAGTTCCTGAGATTCTCTTCTCTAGACAAGCATTACCAATTTGTTGCTCTTCCTTTTGGCCTAGCAACAGCTCCAAGAATCTTTTCAAAGGTTCTAGGTACCCTATTCTCTGTAATCAGAGAGCAGGGTATTGTAGTGTTTCTTTATTTGGACGATATCTTGGTACTAGCTCAGTCTTTACGTTCTGCAGAATCTCACATGAATCAACTAGTGTTGTTTGTTCAAAAACATGGTTGGAGGATCAATTTACCAAAAAGTTTCTTGATTCCTCAGACAGGGGTCACCTTTTTAGGTTTCCAGATAGATTCAGTGTTCTTGACTCTGTCTCTAACAGACAAGAGACGTTTGAAATTGGTTGCAGCTTGTCGACACCTTCAGTCTCAGTCATTCCCTTCAGTGGCTATGTGCATGGAAGTTTTAGGCCTCACGACTGCAGCATCGGATGCGATTCCTTTTGCTCGTTTTCACATGAGACCTCTTCTGCTTTGTATGCTGAGTCAATGGTGCAGGGATTATACAAAGATATCACAATTAATATCCTTAAATCCCAATGTTCGACACTCTCTGACGTGGTGGTTAAATCACCAGCGTTTAGTTCAAGGGGCTTCCTTTGTTCGGCCAACCTGGACTGTGATCACTACAGATGCAAGTCTTTCAGGTTAGGGAGCTGTTTGGGGATCTCTGACAGCGCAAGGGGTTTGGAAATCTCAAGAGGCGAGATTACCAATCAATATTTTAGAATATTTTGGATAAGGGTTTGTCTGCAAGTTCTTTGAAGGGACAAATCTCTGCTCTTTTTGTTTTATTTCACAGAAAGATTGCTAAACTTCCTGATATTCACTGTTTTGTACAGGTGTTAGTTCGTATTAAGCCTGTCATTAAATCAATTTCTCCTCCTTGGAGTCTTAATTTGGTTTTGAAGGCGTTACAGGCTCCTCCATTTGAGCCTATTCATTCTTTGGACATTAAACTACTTTCTTGGAAAGTGTTGTTCCTTTTGGCTATCTCTTCTGCTAGAAGAGTTTCTGAGCTATCTGCTCTTTCTTGTGAATCTCCTTTTCTGATTTTTCATCAGGATAAGGCGGTTTTGCGGACTTCATTTCAATTTTTACCTAAGGTTGTGAATTCTAACAACATTAGTAGAGAAATTGTTGTCCCTTCCTTGTGTCCTAATCCTAAGAATTCTTTGGAAAGATGCTTACATTCTTTGTATGTGGTAAGAGCTTTGAAATATTATGTTGAAGCTACTAAAGATTTCAGGAAGACTTCTAGTCTATTTGTTTTATTTTCTGGTCCTAGGAAAGGTCAGACGGCTTTTGCTATTTCCTTGGCTTCTTAGTTGAAGCTTTTGATTAATCAAGCTTATTTGGAGTCGTGTAAGACCCCGCCTCAGAGAATTACAGCTCATTCTACTAGATCAGTCTCCACTTCGTGGGCTTTTAAGAATGAAGCTTCAATTGATCAGATTTGCAAAGCGGCAACTTGGTCCTCTTTGCATACATTTACTAAATTCTACCGTTTTGATGTATTTGCTTCTTCAGAAGCAGTTTTTGGTAGAAAAGTTCTTCAGGCAGCTGTTTCAGTTTGATTCTTCTGCTGATGTTTTAAGTTTTTCTTGTCATTTAAAGAATAAACTTCTATTTTGGGTGGATTATTTTTTCAGCGAATTATGGCTGCTGTTTATTTTTATCCCTCCCTCTCTAGTGACTCTTGCGTGGAGTTCCACATCTTGAGTATTGATATCCCATACGTCACTAGCTCATGGACTCTTGCCAATTACATGAAAGAAAACATAATTTATGTAAGAATTTACCTGATAAATTCATTTCTTTCATATTGGTAAGAGTCCATGAGGCCCACCCTTTTTTATGGTGGTTATGATTTTTTGTATAAAGCACAATTATTTCTAAATTCCTTTGTTGATGCTTTCTACTCCTTTCTTTATCACCCCACTGCTTGGCTATTCGTTAAACTGAATTGTGGGTGTGGTGAGGGGTGTATTTATAGGCATTTTGATTTTTGGGGAAACTTTGCCCCTCCTTGTAGGATTGTATATCCCATACGTCACTAGCTCATGGACTCTTGCCAATATGAACGAAATTAATTTATCAGGTAAATAATTACATAAATTATGTTTTTCTTTTGGCAAGGGAGTTTGAAGGTTTTTTTAATAGAGGATTCTTTATTGGTCACCTTTTATTTTTATTACATTTCTTAGAGGTTAAAATATTGCCTAAATATTTCATTTCTGGGCTACAGGGAATCATTTAGACGGTAGAGGAGATTGCCGCTTGGTTTTTCTCCTTAGTCAGTTTACTCGGTCTGTCACCTTGCACGGTCTTACAGTGATGAGCCATTTTTTTTTTATTTTTTTTTTAATGCAGTTATTTTCCCACTCCTTTTTAGAGTGTTGACCGCACTTCCGCTTTTACGGAGCGGAGTGGTCATTCAGTTCAGCAGACGTCTTTGATCCTGCATGGTTTAGTGAAACAGCTTCTGTTTATTCAGTGATTAGGAGTTTGTCACAGACGAATACTAGTGGGATATTCTTCTGGCTGGTAGGAGCCTCCGACATCTGAGGCAGTTTTTACAAACGTGTATAATATTGATTGCAATATTTCTTTTTGTATTTTTTTGGGTGCAGCTTTGTATGCTCTAATAAAATAATTTTATGAAGAATTACGATTTGTTCTGCATTAAGATTTCCCTATATTACCCTGTATTTCTACATTACTACATTCCTCCATTTGCTCTCCTTCCACAAGTCATTGCTCGTATCAAACAGAAGAGAACATCAGTGATTCTAATAGCTCCTGCATGGCCTTGCAGGATCTGGTTCACGGATCTAGTGACAATGTCATCTCTACCTCCTTGGAGGTTACCTCTGAGGAAAGACCTTCTACTTCAGGGTCCTTTCCTCCATCCAAACCTAGATTCTCTGAAGCTAACTGCTTGGAGATTTAACACCTAGTTCTGTCTAAATGGCGTTTTTCTGAAACTGATTCAAGCTCGAAAACCGGTTGCTTGCAAGATTTACCATAAGATATGGCGTAAATATCTTTCATGTTGTGAATCTAAGAGGTTCTCCTGGAGCCGGGTGAGGATTCCCCGGATTTTGACGTTTCTTCAGGATGGACTGGATAAGGGTTTATCGGTCAGTTCTCTAAACGGTCAGATTTCTGCATTATCTATCCTTTTACACAAACGTCTGGCAGACTTACCAGATGTTCAAGCCTTTGTACAGGCTCTGGTTAGAATCAGACCTGTGTTTAAACCTGTTGCTCCCCCAATGGAGCCTTAATTTAGTTCTTAAAGTGTTGCAGTAGGCTCAGTTTGAGCCTATGCATGTTGGTGATATAAATCTATTATCCTGGAAAGTTTTGTTTCTTGTTGCCATTTCTCCCGCTCGCAGAGTGTCTGAGCTTTCAGCTCTGCAGTGTGATTCCCCGTACCTTATTTTTCATGCTGATAAGGTGGTCCTTCGTACTAAATTGGGGTTTCTCCCTAATGTAGTATCGGATCGAAATATTAATCAGGATATTATTGTTCCTCCTTTTTGTCCTAATCCTTCTCTAAAGGGAAGTCTCTTGCATAACTTGGATGTTGTGCGGGCTCTAAAATTTTACTTACAAGCTACTAAAGATTTTTTGCAATCTTCTTCCCTGTTTGTTGTTTCTCTTGTTAAGTGTGTTCAGTCCACGGGTCATCCATTACTTATGGGATATATTCTCCTTCCCAACAGGAAGTTGCAAGAGGATCACCCAAGCAGAGCTTCTATATAGCTCCTCCCCTCACATGTCATATCCAGTCATTCTCTTGCAACCCTCAACAAAGAAGGAGGTCGCGAGAGGAGCTGGAGTTTTTACTTAACTATTCTTCAATCAAAAGTTTGTTATTTTAAATGGCACCGGAGTGTGCTGTTTTTCTATCTCAGGCAGTATTTGGAAGAAGAAACTGCCTGCGTTTTTTTTTTATATGATCTTAGCAGGCGTAACTAAGATCCACTGGCTGTTCTCGACATTCTGAGGAGTGGGGTAACTTCAGAAACTGGGAATAGCATGCGGGGTCCTCCGCAAATGAGGTATGTGCAGTACATTATTTTCTGGGAATGGAATTGACTAAGAAAATACTGCTGTTACCGTATGATGTAAGTACAGCCTTAAATGCAGTAGTGGCGACTGGTATCAGGCTGATAAATGTATGCGCAGTCGAGTTATTTTCTAGGGACTAGAATTTGACTGAGAAAATACTGTTAAAACTGAAATAATACTTAAGCCTTATCTGCAGTGGTAGCGACTGGTAGCAGGCTTAGTGATAACTTTGCATGACATTGGAAAATGTTGTTTTTTAATAAAACGTTTACTGGCATGTTATTCGTTTTTGTGAGGTACTTTGGTGATCTCTTTGGGCATGATTTTTTCCACATGGCTAACATATATTTTCTGCATGGAAACCGTTATATCAGGGCTCCCACTGTTGTAATAGGAGTGGGAGGGACCTTGTTTTAGCGCCTTGTTGCGCAGTTAAAATTCTAGCACAGTCTTCCTGCTTCTTCCTCCTTGATCCAGGACGTCTCTAGAGAGCTCAGGGGTCTGCAAAATTCATTTTTGAGGGAGGTAATCAGTCACAGCAGATCTGTGACAGTGTGTTTGACTGTGATTAAAAGCGTTAAATCTTAATTGATATCCGTTTTATCCGTTTTGGGTATTGAGGGGTTAATCATCCTTTTGCTAATAGGTGCAATCCTCTGCTAATAATACACTTCTTGTTAAGAATTGTTTAACTATATCTGTATTTTTTAAAGCGCTGCAGCGTTTTTTATATTGCTTGTAAACTTATTGAAAGTGATTTCCAAGCTTGCTAGTTTCATTGCTAAGTCTGTTTAAACATGAATGATTCAGAGGAAACTGTTTGTTCATCATGTTCAAAAGCCAATGTGGAGCCCAATAGAACGATGTGTACCAATTGTATTGATATTGCTTTGAATAAAAGTCAATCTGTACCGATAGAGAAACTATCACCAGACAACGAGGGGGAAGTTATGCCGCCTAACTCTCCTCACGTGTCAGTACCTGCGTCTCCCGCTCGGGAGATGCGTAAGATGGAGACGCCAAGTACATCTAGGCCCTTACAAATCACTTTACATGATATGGCTAATGTTATGAAAGAAGTATTATATAATATGCCCGAATTAAGGGGCAAGCGCGATAGCTCTGGGTTAAGAACAGAGCGCGCTGATGACACGAGAGCCATGTCTGATACTGCGTCACAATTTGCAGAACATGAGGACGGTGAGCTTCATTCTGTCGGTGACGGTTCTGATCCGGGGAGACCGGATTCAGAAATTTCAAATTTTAAATTTAAGCTTGAGAACCTCTGTGTGTTACTAGGGGAGGTGTTAGCGGCTCTGAATGATTGCGACACGGTGGCAATTCCAGAGAAAATGTGTTGGTTGGATAGATACTATGCGGTACCGGTGTGTACTGACGTCTTTCCTATACCAAAAAGACTTACAGAAATTATTAGTAAGGAGTGGGATAGACCCGGTGTGCCTTTTTCCCCTCCTCCGATATTTAGAAAAATGTTTCCTATAGACGCCACCACACGAGACTTATGGCAGACGGTCCCTAAGGTGGAGGGAGCAGTTTCTACTTTAGCCAAACGTACCACTATCCCGGTGGAGGATAGCTGTGCTTTCTCAGAACCAATGGATAAAAAATTAGAGGGTTATCTTAAGAAAATGTTTGTTCAACAGGGTTTTATATTGCAGCCTCTTGCATGCATTGCGCCTGTCACGGCTGCAGCGGCATTCTGGTTTGAGTCTCTGGAAGAGGCGATTCGCACAGCGCCATTGGATGAGGCTTTGAGCAAAGTTAGAACCCTTAAACAAGCTAATGCGTTTGTTTCAGATGCCGTAGTGCATTTAACCAAACTTACGGCTAAAAATTCCGGATTCGCCATACAGGCGCGCAGGGCGCTCTGGCTTAAATCCTGGCCAGCGGATGTAACTTCCAAATCTAAACTACTTAACATTCCTTTCAAAGGGCATACCTTATTCGGGCCCGGCTTGAAGGAAATTATTGCTGACATTACGGGAGGTAAGGGCCACGCCCTTCCTCAGGACAAGGCCAAACCAAAGGCCAAACAGTCTAATTTTCGTGCCTTTCGTAACTTCAAGGCAGGAGCAGCATCAACTTCCTCTGCTCGAAAACAGGAAGGAACTACTGCTCGTTACAGACAGGGTTGGAAAGGCAACCAGTCATGGAACAAGGGCAAGCAGGCCAGAAAGCCTACTCCCGCCCCTAAGACAGCATGAAGACAGGGCCCCCTATCCGGAGACGGATTTAGTGGGGGGTAGACTTTCTCTCTTCGCCCAGGCTTGGGCAAGAGATGTGCAGGATCCCTGGACATTGAAGATTATATCTCAGGGATACCTTCTGGATTTCAAAACCTCTCCTCCACAAGGGAGGTTCCATCTGTCGAGGTTATCAACAAACCTAGTAAAGAAAGAGGCATTTCTACAATGTGTACAAGACCTCTTAGTCATGGGAGTGATCCACTCAGTTCCGCGAACGGAACAGGGACAAGGATTTTACTCAAATCTATTTGTGGTTCCCAAAAAAGAGGGAACCTTCAGACCAATCTTGGACTTAAAGATCTTAAACAAATTCCTAAGGGTACCATCGTTCAAGATGGTAACCATTCGAACCATCCTACCCATGATCCAAGAGGGTCAATATATGACCACAGTGGACTTAAAGGATGCTTACCTTCACATACCGATTCACAAAGATCATTATCAGTACCTAAGGTTTGCCTTTCTAGACAGGCATTACCAGTTTGTAGCTCTTCCCTTCGGGTTAGCTACGGCCCCGAGAATTTTTACGAAGGTGCTGGGCTCACTTCTGGCGGTACTAAGACCACGAGGCATAGCGGTGGCTCCGTACCTAGACGACATTCTGATACAAGCGTCAAGTTTTCAAAATGCAAAGTCTCATACAGAGATAGTTCTAGCATTTCTGAGGTCGCATGGGTGGAAGGTGAACGTGGAAAAGAGTTCTCTGTTACCACTCACAAGGGTTCCTTTTCTAGGGACTCTTATAGATTCTGTAGAGATGAAGATTTACCTGACGGAGTCCAGGTTATCAAAGATTCTCAATGCTTGCCGTGTCCTTCATTCCATTCCAAGCCCATCAGTAGCTCAGTGCATGGAGGTAATCGGCTTAATGGTCGCGGCAATGGACATAGTGCCATTTGCGCGCCTGCATCTCAGACCGCTGCAACTATGCATGCTAAGTCAATGGAACGGGGATTACTCAGATCTGTCCCCTTTGCTAAATCTGGACCAGGAGACCAGAGATTCTCTTCTCTGGTGGTTGTCACCGGTTCATCTGTCCAAAGGAATGACCTTTCGCAGACCAGATTGGACGATTGTAACAACGGATGCCAGCCTTCTAGGCTGGGGAGCAGTCTGGAATTCCCTGAAGGCTCAGGGATCGTGGACTCAGGAGGAGAAACTCCTTCCAGTAAACATTCTAGAATTAAGAGCAATATTCAATGCTCTTCAAGCTTGGACTCAGTTATCAACTCTGAGGTTCATCAGATTTCAGTCGGACAACATCACGACTGTGGCTTACATCAATCATCAAGGGGGAACCAGGAGTTCCCTAGCGATGTTGGAAGTCTCGAAGATAATTCGCTGGGCAGAGTCTCACTCTTGCCACCTGTCAGCGATTTACATCCCAGGCGTGGAGAACTGGGAGGCGGATTTCCTAAGTCGCCAGACTTTTCATCCGGGAGAGTGGGAACTTCACCCGGAGGTATTTGCTCAACTGATTCGTCGTTGGGGCAAACCGGATCTGGATCTCATGGCATCTCGCCAGAACGCGAAGCTTCCTTGTTACGGATCCAGGTCCAGGGACCCGGGAGCGGTGCTGGTAGATGCATTAGCAGCCCCTTGGGTTTTCAACATAGCTTATGTGTTTCCTCCATTTCCGTTGCTACCTCGACTGATTGCCAGGATCAAATAGGAGAGGGCATTGGTAATTCTGATAGCGCCTGCGTGGCCACGCAGGACCTGGTATGCAGACCTAGTGGACATGTTGTCCTGTCCACCATGGTCTCTACCTCTGAGGCAGGACCTTCTAATTCAGGGTCCTTTCAACCATCCAAACCTAATTTCTCTGAGGCTGACTGCCTGGAAATTGAACGCTTGATTCTATCAAAGCGTGGGTTTTCGGATTCGGTTATTGATACATTAATACAGGCTCGGAAGCCTGTGACCAGAAAAATTTACCATAAGATATGGCGTAAATATTTATATTGGTGCGAATCCAAGAGTTACTCATGGAGTAAGGTTAGGATTCCTAGGATATTGGCTTTTCTACAAGAGGGTTTAGAAAAGGGTTTATCCGCTAGTTCGCTAAAGGGACAGATTTCCGCTCTGTCTATTCTTTTACACAAACGTCTGGCAGAGAATCCAGACGTCCAGGCTTTTTATCAGGCTTTGGCTAGAATTAAGCCTGTGTTTAAAGCTGTTGCTCCTCCGTGGAGCTTAAACTTGGTTCTTAAAGTTATTCAGGCTGTTCCGTTTGAACCCCTTCATTCCATTGATATTAAGCTTTTATCTTGGAAAGTTTTGTTTTTGATGGCTATTTCCTCGGCTCGAAGAGTCTCTGAGTTATCTGCCTTACATTGTGATTCTCCTTATCTGATCTTTCATTCAGACAAGGTAGTCCTGCGTACTAAACCTGGGTTTTTACCTAAGGTTGTTTCTAAAAGGAATATCAATCAAGAGATTGTTGTTCCATCATTATGTCCTAATCCTTCTTCAAAGAAGGAACGTCTTTTGCATAATCTAGACGTGGTCCGTGCTCTGAAGTTCTACTTACAGGCAACTAAAGATTTTCGACAAACTTCTTCTCTGTTTGTCATTTACTCTGGACAGAGGAGAGGTCAAAAAGCTTCGGCTTCCTCTCTCTCTTTTTGGCTTCGTAGCATAATACGTTTAGCCTATGAGACTGCTGGACAGCAGCCTCCTGAAAGAATTACAGCTCATTCCACTAGAGCTGTGGCTTCCACCTGGGCCTTTAAGAATGAGGAGAGTCTACGACCCGCCCTATTTTAATTCTGCATTTTTTTGAGTGAACTTCAGACATCCTTTTCACCCTTGTGTTTCTTCTTTTTTCCTTTTCCGTCAGCTGAATGATTGGGGGTTATGGGTAAGGCAGTTACACTTAACAGCTTTGCTGGGGTGCTCTTTGCCAGGAGTTGAATATCCCACTAGTAATTGGAATGATGTCGTGGACTCTCCATGTGAGAAAGAAAAAAAAATTATCAGGTAAGCATAAATTTTGTTTTTATATGAATACTTTGACACACCAGCTCCTACTTAGTATGTGCAAGAGTTCAGTGTATGAGTCTGTGATTGGCTGATGGCTGTCATATGATAGAAGTGTTTGGCAAATTTAATAGATATTTTGAAATTTGTTAGAAAAAATATCTATCACTCATTTAAAATTCAGACTAAGTGCTATTGCATTGTCTTTTTTTATTATTTATTAAGCACTTTTGATTATGAATGTCTACTGTACTTAACATTTTATAACTTTGGGTACACTAATCGATTTCCTTTTTTCCCCTAAGGTAATCTGAAATCCACTGAAATCCATTTATTTTGGAAAACATGCTAGAAGAATGAATGAAGCAGAATTTCAAGTCAAGCTAATTATTCAGGAGAGAGAATATGCTGCTGAAAAATGTACTCTACACACTCTGTGTATTGTGTTCCCCCCTCCTATGAGTAATGGAATATGTGTGTGTGTGTGAGAGTTTTTTAATTTGGGCACTTTGCTTAGCTTTGCCAATAAGAGAACCAGGGAGGTTTCATCTAATATTTATTTCAATGTACTGTGTTTCTATTGTATTTTGTTTTGTTTGTTGTTTTTGTTTTTTTAACTAAAACTTGAAGATTTACTTTTCCAATTTCAAAATGACCTTCCCACTGCAAGAGGGAGTATGAATTGTTGCAAAGTATGCATTGCCAGGGGTGAAATAGTGAAACAACTGTATGTCTGGCTTTGACACTGACCTCCATGAGGTATAGACTGTGCAATACATGAATCACTTTGAGAGCTTTACAACAAATATTTTTTCTTCTGCTGTGTAGTGCCACTTTAAGCTAAGCATATGGAACATTTGCTGCATTACTTTCAAAGCGGAATTTGGTTTTGTAACTTGTTTAGTGGATTACTTGCATTTACCGAAAACTACTTTATGTTCTTACACTGAAAGATGTATTTTCGAACACAAGATTATTTAAACATTTTATTCCGTTTCCCATAGTTCAGTTCTTTTGTGTGCCATTTTTTAACACTATAATTTTTATTGATTTATTTCCCTGCTCTTTAAGACCTTGTCTTAAATGTGATTTATATTGATCATAAGTGTTGACTGGAAAAAAACCTGTTAAAAATCTGGGATTTTTCCCCTTCTGATCTTCAGTGACACACACACTATTTTTTCCTTGATCACTGTTTGGAGCTAAACTAAATGCTTGTTGGGAATGTTCAATCCAGGCCACTCAATGGCACAATTTTATGGAAATTGAGTTTAAACCTTGGTGGTTTTCATAATTTAGTGTATTCTGCTGAGTTTCAGTTAGAGAAGAATATAACTGTAAAATCTAAAACTGTACACACTTAAGTACACAAGGGCTGATTTCTAATTATATAAAATAAAGTATTTATTTTGCATACATATCTTTGTTGTTTTTATTCAAATGCTCATTGAGGTGCGTTTTTGTTTTCTTTATATATCTTGATGAACAATTTGCAACGCAAGTTAAATTTTTAAATTAGAAATGCACCCACTTATGGGGCAGTGGCACAATCACTCCCAACCCCTCCCTATAATGAGTTAGTCACAAGCCTGCCACAGTTGTCGCAGGGACCGGCCCCCTAGCCCCCCTCCTGTTGGGTCATCGAGAGACTCCTTACAGTGACATACACAGCACTGGATGGGCTATCCACTAGAAGCAGTCATCCCTTAAGCATAGTGAAATGGTTGTTGTGTTGACCAGTCCCTTTAGCCTCCTCCTGTTCAGCCTTCAATATACTCCTTTACATAGATCATCTGCCTGTGATGTACTCAGAACTAAATGGGCTCTTTACTGGAAGCAGTCGATTTCTGCAGGTGGTAACCACAGTGAACAAATACATGCACTCCCATAGCTCACAGGCTATGTACACCATTCATGAGGTATATCATAACCACACACTCTAGACTTTACTAATACAGTTTAACAGTTTATGGAAGACCCTTTATTTTGGTTTTAAAATCCTCTTGGTAAAACTTTTTTTAGTTAAAAACAACAAAGAAAAACACTTATTTCGTAAAATGATGATGGTCCATAACATATGGGATATATTTCGCTCCACAAGGAGGAGGAAAGGACCCAAATATGAGCTTAAAATCCCTCCCATCTCTGTTTTGTTCTTGGCCTCGTAGGAGTTGGTTGAAAATTGAGGTTGTTCCAGCTACTTGCTTATGGATTACAAATTGGGAGCTCAGACCTATGTGAGACCCAGAGAGTCCCCAGGGACTATCATTTACAAAGAAGACGGAAAAGACTCTTCACAACAGCTGAATAATACAGGGACATAGGAATACCCTATTATGTGCACAGTATTTCCCTAACTTGCGTTGTAGTCATAACTACCCTCAGGCATCGCAGGGACTCATCCCTAGCCTCCCCTGAGAGACACAGGTATTTCCTACTGCAATGCTCTGTGGTACTCGATACCTGCACTGGATGCGCTCTATTTGGGTACTGCTGCATGGACTTAGATTTGACATGCCTTGTAAGTCAGTGAAGGGGTGCTGCATAAGGTAAATGACTTTACATAGCACACACAGCCCAGTGGCTATTTATAGTTACAGCAAAGCCAGGGGACTTAACCTGCTCTTCTCATGACAAAATGATTTCTCATTTTCAGCCCTACCTGTCCTGTCATGCTCCAACCATTCACTTTGTAGAGGGAATTTACTCTTTCCAATGGCATGGAGAGTCCACAAATTAATTCTAATTACTTGTGGGAATTCAACTCCTGGCCACCAGGAGGAGGCAAAGAACACCCCAGCAAAGCTACAAGTATCCCTCCCACTTCCCACAATCCCTAGTCATTATTTGCCTTTGTACATCATGGAGGTGTGCAAAGATGGTGTCTGCAGAAAATTGAGTTTTCTTTCATGTAAGTGGCAAGAGTCCATGAGCTAGTGGCGTATGGGATATACATTCCTACCAGAAGGGGGCAAAGTTTCCCAAACCTCAAAATGCCTATAAATACACCTCCCACCACAGTCATTCCCCAGTTTTACAAACTTTGCCTCCTGTGGAGGTGGTGAAGTAAGTTTGTGCTCGATTTCTTCTATGATAGGCACTTCTAAGCATTTTGAAGCCCAATTCCTCTGAGTAGTGTTTGTCAGAGGGATGTGAAGAGAGTATCACCTGTTAATTTCATGGTTCCACTCATGGGAAATCTTTTCAAAGGCTCTCTGTTATCGGTCGTAGGGATTCATTCTCTACCTCCCTTTTCAGATCGACTGTATACTCTTATACCATTACCTCTGCTGATATTTTTCAGTACTGGTTTGACTGTCTGCTATATGTGGATGGGTGTCTTCTGGTAAGTATGTATAATTTTTTTAAGATACTCTCAGCTATGTGTGGTGCTTTGTTATGTTGTAAAGTTTTAAATATCTGTTTACTTATTTGCTATGAGTCAGGTCTATGTATATTTCCCTTTTGCAGTCTAGCAGTTTCAGTATGAGAATCATGTTTTAGAAAGTTTATTTAAACTTTTTTTTCTCACCTGGGGTTTGTCATTTTCCATTTTTCACTTGTTTTTCCTTAATTTTCGCGGGCATATCTAGGACCCAAAATGCTGTTATTGCGTGTTTTTTGGTGCTAAGTTGTGCCTATAGTGGTGCAAGTTTTGTCATTTCCTGTGTCTTTGTTGACGCTAGTTGTTTTGGCGCAAAGTCGCCCTTGTTATGACGCAAGTTGCGTCATTTCCTGGTGTTGGTTTGGCGCCAAAAAGTCACTTTCTTTTGCGTTGTGCGTCATACTTGGCGCCAATTTTTTTATTCTTTTAATGGGTAGTTTCCCTACAAGCAAGGATTGGGGTAATGCTGTACCCATGTAATCCTCTTGAGTAAGAGTTTTGGTAGCTGTTAGCAGTTGGAGGTCAGCAGGGTAGTCCTTGTTCTCCAACATTTGAGGCTAACCCCCATATGGAAAACCAGGGTTGGTTAACTAAGCTTTTCCTTTCTTTCCAGGTCCCTGTCAGACCTAAGATGCTGTGTATGCCCTGCAACTGAAGCTCCTAAAGGCAAGTGCTTTTCCTGCTTTAGTAAGGGGACTCACTTAAGGGGTTAATTCCTCTTTTTTTTCTTCAATGGAGCTTGGGGACTTATAAATCCCCACCATGAAGAGATATTTTAAATTTGGCATTATTGCTGGGCACTTGTGTATGGAATCACTAATTTATTTTTTAATCAGTTTTTCTGGGACTGAGAAAATGTTTCCTGTTGCAGATTCTGGAGCTATTTCCACCTTGGCTAAAAGAACTATGATTCAAGAGGATAGTACCCCTTTCAAAGACCCTATGGATAGAAAGCTAGAGGGTTACTTGCGTAAGATATTTCTTCACCAAGGTCTGCTATGGCAACCAGTTGCTAGTATGGCAGCGGTCGCAGGCACAGCCTCATATAGGTGTGACTTCTTATCTGAGCTAATTCTCGAGGAGACTACAGTGGAGGAGATCCAGGACCGGAT
Source organism: Bombina bombina (assembly GCF_027579735.1). Lineage (NCBI taxonomy): Eukaryota > Metazoa > Chordata > Amphibia > Anura > Bombinatoridae > Bombina > Bombina bombina. The sequence continues at coordinate 483,762,359 of NC_069499.1, forward strand.
CAAGGCTTTAAAACTGGCTAATACCTTTATTTGCGATGCCAGTATGCAGGTAGTGCGTCTGAGTGCAAAGACTTCTAGTCTTGCCATTCTATCTCGCAGAGCCTTGTGGTTAAAATCTTGGTCGGCAGACATGTTTTCTAAGTCCAGACTTCTGTCTCTTCCTTTTAAGGGTAAGACCTTGTTTGGTCCCGGCCTGGCTGAAAATATCTCCGCTGTCACGGTTGGAGAGGGAACCTTTCTGCTTCAGGATAAAAAAATTTTTTAGAACTAAGGGTCGCCAGACTTCTAATTTCCGTTCCTTTCGCAACTTCAAGGGACAAATCCTCTTCTTCTAAAGCTGATCAGTCAAAGCTATCCTAGAGATCCTGTCAACCTTGGAATAAGGGCAAGCAATCCAAGAAACCTTCCTCTGAGAACAAATGAGCGTGAAGGGTTTGCCCCCGATCAAAGAATGGATCAAGTAGGGGAGCAGCCTTTCTCGTTTTCAAGAAGTTTGGGTTCGCGATGTTCCAGATCCTTGGGTGGTGGAAGTGGTCACTCAGGGATACAAGATGAGGTTTCAAATCTCGTCCTCAGAGAAGCAGATTTCTCTTCCTGTCAAGATTATAAGCAAACCAGGAGAAAAGAGGCATTCTTAAGCTGCGTCAGGGATCTCTCTCTCTTCTCTAGGACTGATCGTTCCTGTACCTCTGGCACAACAGGGTCAATGATTCTATTCCAACCTTTTCGTAGTTCCCAAGAAAGCGGGAACTTTTCAACCTATTCTAGACATAAAGTGCCTCAACAAATTTCTCATGGTTCCGTCTTTCAAAATGGAGACTATTCGTTCTTTTCTCCCTTTAGTTCAGGAGGGTCAGTTCATGACCACCATCGACCTTAATGGACACTTAAATTCATGTCCCTATCCACAGGGATCATTTTCAATTCCTACGGTTTGCCTTCCTGGACAAACACTTCCAATTTGTAGCCCTTCCTTTCGGCCTAGCCACAGCTCCCTGAATCTTTACGAAGGTTCTAGGGGCTCTTTTGACAGTGACCAGATCTCTAGGAATTGTGGTGGCGCCATACCTGGACAATATCTTGGTTCAAACGCCATTATTTCATTTAGCAAGATCCCATACAGTTTCTCTGTTGTTGATTCTCCGATTTTATGGGTGGATGGTGAGTCTGGACAAGAGTTCCTTGGTGACCAATACCAGGGTCTGTTTTTTGGGGACGATCATAGACTCGAGCTTGATAAAAAAAAAATATTAACAGAAGTGAGAGTCCAAACTTCTTTCTGCCTGCCCTTTCTCTTCAGTTCTCTGTCCGACCCTCAGTGGCTCAGTATAGGATGTAATTGGTCTTATGGTGACCTCCATGGACATTATTCCTTTTGCTCGTTTCCATCTAAAGCCTCTACAGTTATGTATGCTCAGTCAATGGAATGGAGACCATTCTGACCTATCTGAGGATAGTCCTATGCAACCTGATGAGACTCTGTCCTGGTGGCTCTCTCAGGACCATCTTCCCCAAGGCACATGCTTCTTGAGACCATCCTGGGAGATTGACTTCTAGCTTGGCCTCAACTGAGTTTGGTCCGATTTATCAGAATCCAATCGGACATCACATCAGTGGCTTATATCAACCATCAGGGAGGAACAAGCAGTTCCTTAGCAATGAAGGAGGTGTCTTGCATCCTTTGGTGGGCAGAGTCTCACAACTGCCACATTTCTGCCATTGACATCCTAGGTGTGGACAACTGAGAAGCAAATGACCTGAGCAGACACTTTTTACCCAAGGGAGTGGGCTCTTCATCCGGAGGTATTCTCAATGATAACCCTCAGGTGGGGGGTTCCGGAGTTGGACCTGATTGCATCTCGTCTAAACACCAAGCTTCCCTGATACAGATCCAGATCAAGGGATCCGCAAGCAGTTCTGGTGGACGCTTTTGCAGTCCCATGGGAATTTGATCTGATTTACCGGTTTCCTCCATTTGCCCTCCTTCCTCGGGTGATAGCCCTATTAAATAGGGGCAGGCTTCGGTGATTCTAATTGCTCCAGCTTGGTCGAGGTCATCCTCTCCCCCGTGAATATTACCGCTGAGGAAGGACCTTTTACTTCAGGGTTCTTTTATACATCCAAATCTAGATTCTCTGAAGCTGACTGCATGGAGATTGAACGCATAGTCTTGTCTAGACGAGGTTTTTCTGAAAACGTTATTGACACCTTGATCCAGGTTCATAAGACAGTTGCTAGCAAAATTTACCATAAGGTTTGGCGCACTTACCTTTACTGGTGCGAATCTTGGGGTTTTCCTTGGTGTAAAGTGCAAATTCCCTGTATTTTGTCTTTTCTCCAGGAGGGTCTGGCAAAGGGTTTGTCGGTCAGTTCTCTGAAGGGTCAGATTTCTGCCCTTTCTGTTCTAAACATATGCGTTGGGCCGACTTACCAGATGTTCAGTCCTTTGTTCAGGCCCTGGTCAGAATCAGGCCTGTGTTCAAACCTGTTGCTCTACCTTGGAGCCTTAATCTTGTTCTTCGGGTTTTGCAGCAGGCTCCGTTTGAGCCTATGCATTCTGTTGATATTAAATTGTTGTCTTGGAAAGTTTTGTCTTTGCTAGCTATTTCATCTGCTCGTAGAGTTTCAGAACTTTTGGCTCTACAGTGTGATTCCCCTTATCTAATTTTCCATGCGGCTAAGGCGGTCCTTCGTACCAAATTGGGATTTCTACCTAAGATGGTTTTGGACTGCAATATCAATCAGGAAATTGTTGTTCCTCCTTTGTGTCCTAATCCTTCTCAGAAGAAACATCTGTTACGCAACCTGGATGTAGTTCGTGTTCTAAAATTCTATCTCCAGGCTACTAAGGATTTTCGTCAATCTTCTGCCCTTTTTGTAGTATTTGCTGGCAAAAGTAAGGGTCAAAAGGCTACTCTTTTTTTCCTTTTGGTTGAGGAGTGTCATTAGGTTGGCCTATGAGACAGCTGGACAACAACCTCCTGAGAGGATTACAGCTTATTCAACTAGTGCTGTTCCTGGGCCTTTAAAAACTAGGCTTCTGTGGATAAATTTGCAATGTGGCCACTTGGTCCTCCTTAAATACATTTTCTAAATTTTACAAATTCAATGTTTGCCTCAGCTGAGGCTTCCTTTGGGAGAAAGGTTCTTCAAGCGGTGGTGTCCTCAGTTTAGGTCCGCCTGTCTTGTTTCTCCCTCCCTTTCCATTCTGTGTCCTCTCTCTTGGGCATTGGTTCCCATTAGTAATTTGAATGATTTTGTGGACTCTCTATGCCATTAGAAAGAAAACAAAATTTATGCTTACCTATTATAAAATATAAAATTCTAAAATAAATTATTTTCTTTCCTGGCATGGAGAGTCCACAATCTGCCCTTGTCTGAATTCAAGACGGCTTATTATTTTCTGAAACTTCAGGCACCTTTTATACCCTGAGTGTTCCTCTTCTCTTTCCGTATTCCCTCGGCTGAATGACTGGGATTTGTGGAAAGTGGGAGGGTAACTTTTCTGGGGTGTTCTTTGCCTCCTGGTGGACAGGAGTTGAATTCCCACTAGTAATTACAATTAATTTGTGGACTGTCCATGCCAGTAAAGAAAATAATTTATCAGGTAAGCATACATTTTGTTTTTACTTATCACTCAGGGGGAAATTACTGTCTTTACGCCTGAAGCCAAAAATATCATGTACAAAATAGTGACAGTTTTTTTTAGCAGCTGTCCCCAAACGAAGTAAGCGTAAATCTTGGGATTTAACTCAGTCTCCTGAGGTAAATGTGCAAAATAATTCTTGTGCTGATAAACTAAAGGTTTAGATTTGATAACATCCTCTCTGCAGATGTTTTTTACAGGGACCTTTAGGCAGTTGTACACCACAGCACATTCTTATGTGATCTACAGTGTACTCAATTTATTATAATATGTGCAATGATATATTGTACGGTACATGACAACATATTGTGCCATTACTATTTCTTATAACTATATCTGCTATTAAAACCTATTTATGAGTCAATAAAGCATTGTACTCCCATCATGGCCAGGGGATGTAAACAGTTTTTGTTTTTTTATGTCAGTCTGCATTTTATATACTGTTGTACATTTTATGCTCTTTGGAATGTTATTTGCAGTAATGTACCTCATCCAGGTTCTGTGCACTATTATGATATACAAATCGCTATTTGCTGTTTATGTTCATTGCATGTTCAGCAGCACACACATTAATTTTCACATAGGCAGAACTTCTGTCTCTATAGATATGCAAGACATATGTCCTATGCTATTAGTGAACACAATTCTATAGTATATGCCCCTCTAGGTATACACCTTTCATGCATTGTACTTTGCATGTTTAATTCCAAACGCAGTCCTGCAGGATTTATCTGTATTTTAATACAACAGTGGAGATCCTTTAGAGATGAGATCTATTGGTGTCTCTCTTAAACCTAGTTTATGTGTAATTTATATGCACAAGGGTTCTTTCATGCAGATACTAAACATTGGTCATTAATATTTTCACTATCAGTAGAGATTCTTTAGAGATAAGATCTACTGGTATCTCTTTTATACCATTGTATGAATGATTTCTATGTATGCACTTACGTTTAACATGCAGACATTATGAATATTTTCATTGACTATGCCCATTGTGTATTTACTTTGTGAGTATATGTAGTCTGTGTATTCTGGACATGAATTAACAAGTATCTTATGTGTACCTGTTGGTCTATATGTGCTGCTCCTTTAGTCAGTAAGGCCACATGATGGTCTAAATATGTGCAAATGTATAAGTAGGTACATGTATACTACATATGATGCTTATGTCATGATGTGTATATATTTATTAAACATGATTAGCGACAAATACAAAGAATTTAAGGTGCTATACAGCTAAAGATACCAAAACAGATGAAAACTAAATCATGTTTAATATTAATTAAAAAAACATCAGCGAAGTATTTAATTACACTGCAGCATTGAAATGCTTTTTCGGACGTCTCCAAATAGACTAAGCAGTAGCAATATCAAACATAGTTAAGAACACAATTTGTCACTTTGTTACCGCCTTGATGACAACTAAATGTTAAAAATTATAGCATTTTTTAAATTTTTATGTTTATTTTTAATTGCTATATTTTTAACATTTAGTTGTCATCAAGGTAGTAACAAAGTGGCAGGTGTTTTTAACTGTGTTTTATATTGCTACTGCTTATTTAGAGATAACTGGAAGTCTAAAAATAATCTTGGTGAGGATGAAATATGTACCCTAAATGAATTAATGAATTATAACCATAAAGCCCTCGGACAAAGGAGGGAATGTGGTGATTCTTAAAAGTCAGGACTATGTGCGTGAATGCTTGAGACAATTAAATATGAAAACCCAATATGAGGTATTAAGAACTGATCCCACAATAAACTATAAAATTCAACTTAATAAAATATTGTTAGAAGCATTCAAGGAAGGCACTATAAACAATGAGTACAGATACATGAAAAATGATTTTCCAGTAGTGCCCACTTTTTATACAATTCCCAAGCTGCACAAAAACAAAATTCCCCCCTCCCGGAAGGCCTATTATATCCGGGATTAATGGCCTCTGCGAGAATATTGGCAAATATGTTGACTGGTGCTTACGTCCACATCTTTTGTCTATACCATCATATGTCAAGGATACCAGAGATGTTTTTAAAAAAAACTTGTCAATATCAGTGTAACTTCAACAACTCTTTTGGTATCAATAGATGTGGAGGCCTTATATTCATGCATCCCACATGCGTTGGGTATAAAAAAATTCTATAGACAGTTGGTAGGTACAGCAATGGGGGCCTGTTGTGCCCCCCTATGCCTGTCTATACCTAGGTATGTGGGAGGCTCAAAATATTATTGATGCGGGAATCCAGACGTAGACCTGTTGCTCAGTGTGCCTAGAGGGATATGGCTGCTCCTCACTTGCGAGGCCCACAATAGGCCAAAACGTACGTCTGGAGTTTTGCTGTTTCGTTCAGAGAGGGATTGCCTGGTATTTTCGGGGTTGGACTGTACTGTGAAATCAGGATCAGACTGATATGCTTCAGGAAAGTTCTTCTCTGTGAAAGGCACATGTTGAGCAAAAGAGGCTACTTCTTGGGTGGTAACTAGCCATAGAACAAGCTATTATGCTATTGTTCGTTCCCAGGTTGAGTGCTTCTCTCTTTTTATTTATGCAAATTATGACACTTAGGGAAGTCTCCCTAAGTGTGATGTGGGAATCCAGACATGGACCTGTTGCTCAGTGTGCCTAGAGGGATATGGCTGCACCTCAATGACGAGGCCCACAATAGGCCGAAACGTACATCTGGTGTTTTGCCGTTTCTCTCGTTCAGAGAGAGATTGCCTGGTATTTCGGGGCTGGACTGTACTGTGAAGTCAGGATCAGACTGATATGCTTCAGGAAAGTTCTCTGTGAAAGGCACATGTTGAGCAAAAAGAGGCTGCTTATTGGGTGGTAACTAGCCATAGAACAAGCTATTATGCTATTAGAGCGCTTCTCTCTTTTTATTTAAGCTTCCCGTAGCAGCCTGATCCTCCGTCTGGAGGGAGCCTTTTACCATCAGACTTTACCGCGCAGTTAAAGACGATGGTGTCTAAGGTCCTTTAGTGCTTTACCTCGCCCTGCCAAGCGCAAGCGAAAGGTTAAACATAGCTCTCGGGTCCAGGAGTCATCCAGTGATTTATTAGATTTGTCTGTTTTTCAAGTATCCATGGATGGGTCACACTCTGAGTCTTCAGAGGGTGAACTTTCTGGATCGGAGTCTGCTACCTCTAGGCTTCCGGCTGCAGAGGAGCCAGCCTTTAGATTTACAATTGAACACTTACGTTTTCTTCTAAAGGAGGTTCTGTTGACATTAGAGGTTCCAGAGGCCAAGTTGCCTGATGAACCTTTGATCCGAAATTAAAGTGTTCAAGGACAGGGTAGCGCTGCTAACTTTTCCTGTACCTGTAAAAATGGTGAATATTATTAACAAGTGTGATAGAATTGGATCTTCCTTTTCCCCTTCGTCTGCCTTTAAAAAATGATTCCCGGACTCTCAGCTGGAGTTGTGGGGTTCCGTCCCTAAGGTGGATGGTGCTACCTCCACGTTAGCCAAGCATACTACTATCCCTCTTGAGGATAGCTCGTCATTCAGAGAGCTGATAGATAAGAAGATGTAAACTATTCTCAGAAAAATGTTTCTGCATACGGGACACTTGTTTCAACCGGCAAAGGCTGTTGCCTCGATTGCTGGAGCTGCAGCCTACTGGTGCGACTCCTTTGCAGATTTGATCGAGGTGGAGGGTCCCCTCGACATTATCCAAGAAGTATAGGCCTGGACTCCATTATCTCCACAGTTACAGGGGGAAGGGTGCCTTCCTACTGCAGGATAAAAAGAACAAGTCTAAGGGACAAGGATCTGATTTTTATTCTGAAAAGTCCCAACACCAGTAGTCCTCCTCTAAGCCCGAGCAAACCAAGAGCACTTGGAAGCCGGCTCAATCCTGGAATAAATCCAAACTGAACAAGAAGCTCGCCAAGATCAAGTCGGCATGAAGGGGCTGCCCCCGATCCGGTGCTGGATCATGTAGGGGCAGACTGTCGCTGATTTCAGATGCTTAGTTCTGGGATGTGCAGGATCCATGGGTCCTTAGGGTCATAGCTCAGGGATACAAGATAGGTTTCAAATCTCATCCACCCAAGGGCAGATTTCTCCTCTCAAGCCTGTCTTCAAGACCAGAAAAGAGGGAAGCCTTTCTGGGGTGCGTACGGTATCTGTCCTCCTTAGGGGTAATTGTCCCAGTTCCTATCCCAGAAAGAGGTTTGGAATACTATTCAAACCTATTCGTGGCCCCAAAGAAGGAGGGAACTTTCTAGCTGATTCTGGACCTAAAGTGCTTAAACAAGTTTCTAAATGTCCCCTCGTTCAAGATGAAGACAATAAGGTCCATCTTTCCTCTAGTTCAGGAAGGACAGTTCATGACCACTATAGATCTGAAGGATGCCTATCTTCACGTTCCAATCCACAAGGACTACTTCCAGTTCCTAAGATTTGCGTTCCTGGATCAGCACTTCCAGTTCATTGCATGTCCGTTTGGTCTAGCTACTGCTCCAAGAATCTTTACAAAGGTTCTAGTGGCTCTCCTGGCCGTTGCCAGAATCCGAGGTATAGCAGTAGCTCCCTACTTGGATGACATTCTGGTTCAAGCACCATCCTTTTGTCTAGCGGAGGACCATTTGGTATCTCTTCTCTCTTTTATGATCATGGATGGAAGATGAAATTAGAAGAGTTCTCTTATTCCAAGTACCAGGGTATAATTCCTGGGTACTATAATAGACTCAATATCAATGAGGATATTTCTAACAGACCAAAGACGTTGCAAGTTAGCTTTGGAATGTCTTGCCCTCCGGATCTCCTTAAGACCATCGTTGGCTCAGTGTATGGAGGTATTTGGTCTTATTGTGTCCAGCATGGACAAAATTCTTTTTGCCAGGTTCCGTCTCAGACCGTTACAGCTGTGCAGGCTGAGGCACTGGAATGGCAACCATCCAAATCTGTCTCAACAGATTTCCCTGTACAGCCGGTCGAGAGAATCGCTCTCTTGGTGGCTCTGTCCAGATCATTTGTCCCGAGGGACATCCATTCTAAGACCATCCTGGGAGGTTGTGACAATGGACGCCAGTCTATCAGGATGGGGAGCTGTTTGGGGTACCAAGAAGGCTCAGGGCCTGTGGTCTCGGGAGGAACACTCCCTCCCGATCAACATTCTGGAGCTTGGCCACTTCTAGGGTCATCCCAGTTTATCAGATTCCAATCAGGCAATATAACCTCGGTGGCTTACATCAACCATCAGGGGGGAACGAGAAGCTCCCTAGCAATGAGGGAAGTATCTCGGATTCTAAAATGGGCGGAGGCCCACAACTGTGCGCTGTCAGCGATCCACATTCCGGGTGTGGACAACTGTGAAGCGGATTTTCTCAGCAGACAATACTTTGGGGGAATGGTCTCTCCATCCCGAGGGGTTTGCGGAGATATTCAACATGTGGGGGACCCCATTGTCTCAATACCAAGCTACCCAGATATGGCTCGAGGTCCAGGGATCCTCAGGCGGAGCTAATAGATGGGTAGTGGCCCGCATCAAGCAGGAGCAGGTGTCAGTAATACTGATTGCTCCATCGTGGCCGCGAAGGATGTGGTTCGCTGATCTAGTGAGGATGTCATCTTCTCCTCCATGGAGGTTACCTTGTCACAGGGATCTGCTGAAACAAGGTCCTTTCTCCAACATTGGTGTGTCCGGTCCACGGCGTCATCCATAACTTGTGGGAATATCTCCTCCCCAACAGGAAATGGCAAAGAGTACAGCAAAAGCTGTCCATATAGTCCCTCCTAGGCTCCGCCCACCCCAGTCATTCTCTTTGCCGTTGCACAGGCAACATCTCCACGGAGATGGTGAAGAGTATGTGGTGTTTAGTTGTAGTTTTTTATTCTACTATCAAGAGTTTGTTATTTTAAAATAGTGCTGGTATGTACTATTTACTCTGAAACAGAAAAAGATGAAGAGTTCTGTTTGTGAGAGGAATATGATTTTAGCAGCAGTAACTAAAATCGTTTGCTGTTTCCACATAGGACTGTTGAGATGAAATAACTTCAGTTGGGGGAAACAGTTAGCAGACTTTTCTGCTTAAGGTATGACTAGCCATTTTTCTAACAAGACTGTGTAATGCTGGAAGGCTGTCATTTCCCCTCATGGGGACCGGTAAGCCATTTTCTTAGTCTAAAACAAACAGAATAAAGGGCTTAATGTGGGCTATAAAACTGGTAGACACTTTTATGGGCAAGATCGATTGCTTTATTTGGGCATTTTATAAAGTTTGATGTTGATATTCACACTTATAAATTTTGGGGAACATTTTTTTAATGTCAGGCACTAGTTTAGACACCTTTTCAGTCAGGAAGGGCCTTCCCTGTAGTAGGCTGAGCCTCATTTTCGCGCCATTACTGCGCAGTTACTTTTGAGAGCAGGACATGCAGCTGCATGTGTGTGGGTCTGAAAGTAGTTTAAAAGGTTCCTAGAAGGCTTCATTTGGTATCGTATACCCCCTGGGTTTGGTAAAGTCGCAGCAAAGGCTGTAGCTGGGACTGTAGAGGGGTTAAAACTGTAACCGGCTCCGGTTTCTTCATTTTTAGGGTTAAAGGTCTCAAAATTGGGGTGCAATGCTTTGAATGCTTTAAGACATTTAAATTTAAATTAGAGCATCTCCGCGCACTGCTTAAGGAGGTGTTATCTACTCTGGATGATTGTGACAACCTGGTCATTCCAGAAAAATTGTGCAAGATGGACAAGTTCCTAGAGGTTCCGGTGCACCCCGACGCTTTTCCTATACCCAAGCGGGTGGCAGACATAGTGAATAAGGAGTGGGAGAAGCCCGGCATACCTTTTGTTCCCCCTCCTATATTTAAGAAATTATTTCCTATGGTTGACCCCAGAAAGGACTTATGGCAGACAGTCCCTAAGGTCGAGGGGGCAGTTTCTACACTAGCCAAGCGCACTACTATTCCTATCGAGGATAATTGTGCTTTCAAAGATCCTATGGATAAAAAATTGGAGGGTTTGCTTAAAAAGATTTTTGTACAGCAAGGTTACCTCCTGCAACCTATTTCGTGCATTATTCCTGTCACTACAGCAGCGTGTTTCTGGTTCGAAGAACTAGAAAAGTCGCTCAGTAGAGAGACTCTGTATGAGGAGGTTATGGACAGGGTTCACGCACTTAAGTTAGCTAATTCCTTTATTTTAGATGCCGCTTTGCAGTTAGCTAGATTAGCGGCGAAAAATTCTGGGTTTGCAATTGTGGCGCGCAGAGCGCTCTGGCTAAAGTCTTGGTCAGCAGATGTATCTTCCAAGACAAAATTGCTTAATATCCCTTTCAAGGGTAAAACTCTTTTTGGGCCAGAATTGAAAGAGATTATCTCAGACATCACTGGGGGTAAGGGCCACGCCCTCCCACAAGATAGGCCTTTCAAAGCCAAGAATAAGTCTAATTTTCGTTCCTTTCGCAATTTCAGGAACGGACCGGCCTCCAACTCTGCAGCCTCTAGACAAGAGGGTAATGCTTCGCAAACCAAACCAGCTTGGAAACCGATGCAAGGCTGGAACAAGGGTAAGCAGGCCAAGAAACCTGCTGCTGCTAACAAAACAGCATGAAGGAGTAGCCCCCGATCCGGGACCGGATCTAGTAGGGGGCAGACTCTCTCTCTTCGCTCAGGCTTGGGCAAGAGATGTTCAGGATCCCTGGGCACTAGAAATAGTTTCTCAGGGTTATCTTCTGGAATTCGAGGAACTACCCCCAAGGGGAAGGTTCCACATGTCTCACTTATCTTCAAACCAAATAGAGACATGCATTCTTACATTGTGTAGAAGACCTGTCAAAAATGGGAGTGATACACCCAGTTCCAACCGTGGAACAAGGAATGGGGTTTTACTCAAATCTGTTTGTGGTTCCCAAAAAAGAGGGAACTTTCAGACCAATTCTGGATTTAAAGATCCTAAACAAATTTCTCAGAGTGCCATCGTTCAAAATGGAAACCATTCGAACGATTTTACCTACAATCCAGGAGGGTCAATTTATGACTACCGTGGATCTAGAGGATGCGTATCTACATATTCCTATCCACAAAGATCATCATCAGTTCCTAAGGTTCGCTTTTCTGGACAAACATTACCAGTTTGTGGCTCTCCCATTCGGGCTAGCCACTGCTCCAAGGATTTTCACAAAGGTACTCGGGTCCCTTCTAGCGGTTCTAAGACCAAGGGGCATTGCAGTGGCACCTTACTTGGACGACATTCTGATACAAGCGTCGTCTCTTTCAAAGGCAAAGGCTCACACAGACATCGTTCTGGCCTTTCTCAGATCTCACGGATGGAAAGTGAACATAGAAAAAAGTTCCATGTCTCCGTCGACAAGAGTTCCTTTCTTGGGGACAATAATAGATTCTTTAGAAATGAAGATTTTCCTGACAGATGTCAGAAAGTCAAAACTTCTAAGCGCTTGTCAAGTTCTTCATTCTGTTCCACGTCCTTCCATAGCTCAGTGCATGGAAGTAGGTAGGGTTGATGGTTGCAGCAATGGACATAGTTCCTTTTGCGCAAATTCATCTAAGACCATTACAACTGTGCATGCTGAAACAGTGGAATGGGGACTATACAGACTTGTCTCCAGTGATTCAAGTAGATCAGAAGACCAGAGACTCATTCCGTTGGTGGCTAACCCAGGACCACCTGTCCCAGGGAATGAGCTTCCGCAGACCAGAGTGGGTCATCGTCACGACCGATGCCAGTCTAGGGGGCTGGGGCGCGGTCTGGAACTCCCTGAAAGCTCAGGGGCTATGGTCTCGGGAAGAGTCTCTTCTCCCGATAAACATTCTGGAACTGAGAGCGATATTCAATGCTCTCAGGACTTGGCCTCAACTAGCAAAGGCCAGATTCATAAGATTCCAATCAGACAACATGACGACTGTTTACATCAATCATCAGGGGGGAACAAGGAGTTCCCTGGCGATGAGAGAAGTGACCAAAATCATAAAATGGGCGGAGGATCACTCCTGCCACCTATCTGCGATCCACATCCCAGGAGTGGAAAACTGGGAGGCGGATTATCTGAGTCGTCAGACATTCCATCCGGGGGAGTGGGAACTCCACCCGGAGATCTTTGCCCAGTTGACTCAATTATGGGGCATTCCAGACATGGATCTAATGGCGTCTCGTCAGAACTTCAAGGTTCCTTGCTACGGGTCCAGATCCAGGGATCCCAAGGCGACTCTAGTGGATGCATTAGTAGCGCCTTGGACCTTCAACCTAGCTTATGTGTTTCCACCGTTTCCTCTCATTCCCAGGCTGGTAGCCAGGATCAAGCAGGAGAGGGCCTCGGTGATCTTGATAGCTCCTGCGTGGCCACGCAGGACTTGGTATGCAGACCTGGTGAATATGTCATCGGCTCCACCATGGAAGCTACCTTTGAGACAGGATCTTCTAGTACAAGGTCCATTCGAACATCCAAATCTAGTTTCCCTTCAGCTAACGGCTTGGAAATTGAACGCTTGATTTTATCTAAGTGTGGGTTTTCGGATTCTGTAATAGATACTCTGATACAAGCCAGAAAACCTGTAACTAGGAAGATTTACCATAAAATATGGAAAAGATATATCTGTTGGTGTGAATCCAAGGGATTCTCATGGAGTAAGATCAAAATTCCTAGGATCCTTTCTTTTCTCCAAGAAGGTTTGGATAAGTGATTATCAGCGAGTTCTCTAAAGGGACAGATTTCTGCTTTATCTGTCTTATTACACAAACGACTGGCAGCTGTGCCTGATGTTCAAGCTTTTGTTCAGGCTTTGGTCAGGATCAAGCCTGTTTACAGACCTTTGACTCCTCCCTGGAGTCTGAATTTAGTTCTTTCAGTTCTTCAAGGGGTTCCGTTTGAACCTCTACATTCCATAGATATCAAGATGTTATCTTGGAAAGTTCTGTTTTTGGTTGCTATTTCTTCTGCTAGAAGAGTTTCTGAGTTATCTGCTCTGCAGTGTAATCCGCCCTATCTGGTGTTCCATTCAGATAAGGTTGTTTTGCGTACTTAACCTGGTTTCCTTCCAAAGGTTGTTTCCAACAAGAATATTAACCAGGAAATAGTTGTGCCTTCTTTGTGTCCGAATCCAGTTTCAAAGAAGGAACGTTTGTTACACAATCTAGATGTAGTTCGTGCTTTAAAGTTCTATTTAGAAGCTACAAAGGATTTCAGACAAACGTCTTCTCTGTTTGTCGTTTATTCTGGCAAGAGGAGAGGTCAAAAAGCTACTGCTACCTCTCTTTCCTTTTGGCTGAAAAGCATCATCCGATTGGCTTACGAGACTGCCGGACGGCAGCCTCCTGAACGCATCACAGCTCACTCTACTAGGGCTGTGGCTTCCACATGGGCCTTCAAGAACGAGGCTTCTGTTGATCAGATATGTAAGGCAGCGACTTGGTCTTCCCTGCACACTTTTGCCAAATTCTACAAATTTGATACTTTTGCTTCTTCGGAGGCTATTTTTGGGAGAAAGGTTTTGCAAGCCGTGGTGCCTTCCGTTTAGGCAACCTGATTGACTCCCTCCCTTCATCCGTGCCCTAAAGCTTTGGTATTGGTTCCCACAAGTTATGGATGATGCCGTGGACCGGACACACCAATGTTGGAGAAAACAGAATTTATGCTTACCTGATAAATTACTTTCTCCAACGGTGTGTCCGGTCCACGGCCCGCCCTGGTTTTTTAATCAGGTTTGATGAATTTATTTCTTTAACTACAGTCACCACGGCACCTTATAGTTTCTCCTGTTTTTCTCCTGTCCGTCGGTCGAATGACTGGGGTGGGCGGAGCCTAGGAGGGACTATATGGACAGCTTTTGCTGTACTCTTTGCCATTTCCTGTTGGGGAGGAGATATTCCCACAAGTTATGGATGACGCCGTGGACCGGACACACCGTTGGAGAAAGTAATTTATCAGGTAAGCATAAATTCTGTTTTTGGTCATCAAAATCTAGATTCTCTGAGCCTGACTGTGTGATTGAATGCTTAGTCCTTGCCAAGAGAGGGTTTTCTGAGAGAGTTATTGATACACTCATTCAAGCTCGTAAGCTGGTTACTCGTCGCATCTATCAAAAGGTGTGGAGAACCTTCTTATTCTGGTGTGAAGAGCGTGGATTTCTCTGGCATAAAGTTAAAGTTGCCAGGATTCTATTGTTTCTCCAGGATGGACTGGAGAAGGGTCTTTCGGACAGTTCCCTGAGGGGACAGATTTCGGCCTTGTCTGTTTTACTGCACAAGAGGCTCTTGGAGCTTCCAGATGTTCAGTCTTTGTTAAGGCTCTGATTAGGATCAGACCTGTGTTCAGATCTACGGCTCCTCCTTGGGGTCTGAATCTGGTTCTTAAGGTTTTGTAACAGGCTCCGTATCAGCCTATGCATGAAATTGACATTAAGTTGTTATCCTGGAAGGTTCTTTTTCTACTGGCTATTGCTTCTGCGATTGCCGCTTTGCAATGTGAGCCTCCTTATCTGGTGTTCACTCTGATAAGGCTGTCCTACGTACTAAGTTAGGGTTTCTCCCTAAAGTCATGTCAGACCGCAAAACATCAATCAAGATATTGTGGTTCATTCCTTGTGTCCTAATCCTTCTAAGGATTTTTGACAAACTACTTCCTTGTTTGTTGCCTATTCTGGGAAGCGTAAGGGTCAGAGGGTCTCTTCGACTTCCTTATCCTTTTAGTTGATGAGTATTATCCGCTTAGCTTATTACATAATCCTTATGAAACAGCGGGACATAAACCTCCTTAGAGAATTACGGCTCATTCTACTAGAGCAGTGGCTTCCTCTTGGGCCTTTAAGAACGAGGCCTCTATGAATCAGATTTGTAAGGCGGCTACCTGGTCCTCCTTACATACTTTTTCTAAATTTTACAAGTTTGATGTTTTTGCTTCCGCCGAAGCAGCCTACAGGAGAGGTTTTTCAGGTTGTGGTGTCCTCCGATTAGGGTCCGCCTCTCTTTTTGTCCCTCCCGTTATCATTCATTGTCCTCTAGAGCTTGGGTATAAGTTTCCCAATAGTAAGGAATGAAGCCGTGGACTCTCCTTATATTAAGATGGAAAACATAAATTATGCTAACCAGATAATTTTATTTCCTTCTGTATAAAGAGAGTCCATAGCCCCCACCCGTGTTCTCAGATGGGCGGCCCCCTAAATTGTATTTTTCTTCTTGCACCTTTTATACCCTGATATTTCTCCTACTGTTCCTTGTTCCCTCGGCAGAATGACTGGGGGATGGGGGAAGTGGGAGAGGTATTTGAGCCTTTGGCTGGGGTGTCTTTGCCTCCTCCTGGTGGCCAGGTTCAGTATTTCCTAACAGTAAGGAATGAAGCTGTGGACTCTCCTTATACAGAAGGAAATTAAATTATCTGGTAAGCATAATTTATGTTTTTCTGTACAGGTAGGCAGCCTCGCAACCTCAGCAGTGATTGTGGTGTGTCATGGGGAGTCGTGTAAAGATGGGCTTTGTATAGGAGTCCCACATAATAACTCACGGATATCCCAAAATACCATAATCACTTGTACTGGGCGGTAAGTTAAACGTATTGGTCACATTAATCTTGTGAACTCCTGGCATAGGGTGCATTGTAGTCACTGAGGATTATGCGACACTGCCTTACCGCTTCATATTACACGATCGGGTCACTCACTGCACTTTGTTTGTTTGTTACCGTGACAACCCGATACATGCCCACTAGTTGTGATGCATCACACACCGGAGTCAGTGCGTGATGACATCACTGGAGTGGGACGCTACAGTGCAGTTGATGCAGGATTTTAAGGTATATAAGGCAGGTAAATGTGTTTGTGGTATATTGTTTTTAGGTTCACATTGTTGAGCCGAATTTTAACATTTGACTAAGGTGTGGGGAGTACACCGAAAAGTTATGTCCTTTTTACATTGATGCAATAAATGCTACATTTTATGATATAAGGCCAGTGAGTGCCTTTTCTTGCAACGGAATATATATATAGATAGATCCTTTGATGTCACGTGTGCAGCACTGGATTGGATATCTGTTGTCAAGTCCAGTAGTATGGGTGTCTATCGAGTAAGCGTGAGAGTTGTTGGCACCTGCTTAGCAAATAGGATATCAGTAGGTACTCTCTTTCAGATATAGCTTGGGGACTACTATGTCAGGCAGTTTAGGCATGAGTTTATTAGTACCTTTTTTCACCCTATGTAGGCCTTGAGGTGGTTAAGGTTTTTAATTTTATTGCGTTGGTTTAATTGCGCTCGTCAATTTTTCCATGTGCCGGCTTAGTTGTATTATTTTTTCCCTACAATGATGTATACATGCTGGATTTTTTCTTAGCGCTTCATTTTTGTGTGCTCTTTGTATTGTGGGCATGTCTGAGTGAACAGCTTGTCGTTGGGTTAGCGCTCATCTGATGCACTATGGATGTTGTAAAGGGAGTCTTATCTGCATTTTCAGAGACAGTGTTACAGTAGTGGCTTACATTATTCTTCAGGAGGGAGCTTGCAGTTCCCTAGTTATCAAGAAATTGTCTCAAATTTTTTCTTGGGCAGAAGTTTTTTGTTCTCATTTCTGAAATTCATATTTCAGGAGTGGACAACTGGGTAGCAGATTTTCTCAGTTGTCAGTCTCTGCATCTAGGGTAGTGGTCTGTTCGTCTAAATGTTTTCATACAGATAGTGGATCTTTTGGGTCTCCAAAAGATAGAGCTGATGGCCTCTTGGTTGTACATCAAACTTCCAGATACGAGTTTGGTATGCAGAACTGGTTCAGATGTCCAGTTACCCTCCATGTTCACTTCCTTCTGTCTCAATGTCCTTTTTGTCATCAGATTTTCAAATCTCTAAGATCAATGGCATGGAGATTGAATGATTAGTTCTCAGACAGAGAGGTTTTTTGTTTCTGTTTTTGAGACTTTGTTACAGGCCTGCAAGCCTGGGTCTAGGAAGATTTATTATAAGGTCTGGAAGACCTTTGTTGCTTGGTGTATGGATCTTAGTTTTTCCTGGCATTCTTTTAGAATTCTGCATTTTTTTGCAAGGTGGTTTAGATAAAGATTCATGTGCCAGCTTTTTTTTTTTTTTTTTTGAAAGGTCAGATTTCTGTTGTTTCAGTTTTGTTTCACAAGAAGTTTGCTAATCTTCCTTACATTCATGGTTTTTATCAAGGCCCAAGGGCTTAAACGCGTAAAAGCTGCTGAAGGATTAATTCTGTGTGTTAAATACACATCATTTAACACGGATCGATTCTAAAGAAACACAGATTACTTGGAATGAACCTTCTTTTTCTGACCACCGCAAGAACAAATACTACTGTTTGCCAAAAATCCAGCAGGTGTATTAAGTCTCTGGGTAACTATATATATCAAGTATATACTGATGAGATATTGCTCTAGTATAATTCCCAGCTACTTGCTACTAGCAAGATCGGTAACACTTCATTGACACTAATGGCTATTAAAACGCTAGTTCATTCATACATTCTGTTAATTACACAGCATTTTACCCGAATTCGAATCTATACACATCAACTTCATTGGATAGCATAACGATCTCATGATTGGTCAAAACCTGTCACGTGATCCAACTGTGTGACTAAACACCAACGGACCTTTCAGATTCTAGTCACAGTAAGGATGGAACCACTGTCTGAAAAACTGATAGTGTATAACAAGACTGCCAATTATACTGATTTTGTTTCAGTCTTTAAGGAGAGACTTGTTACATTTATCAAGGAGAGACTTTTTAACATAACGGATAAGATTATCCAAGTATTTTATGTTTTACATTGTGCACTTATATGCTTAATACGGATGCATCCGATTTTTATAAGCTCAATTGTATTATTAAATCATTTTATTTTCATGTCAATAGTATTATCATATATGTTTATTTTGGGGAACGAATAACTTTTTTAGCGCCATCCTCTTGATAAAATAGATAACTACCATCAGTAAATAAATGCTTCAATAACTTTCAATAACTTAATACCGAGGCAGGAAAGGGTTTTAAAACTTATATTCCATATAACTGTCAGTTTGGGGCAACCCCACCAAATATTCAATAAGTCTCCAATTTGTCCACAACCCCTTGAGCATAAAGGGGAAACCTTATAGTTCATTTTAAATAATCTTAAAGGGACGTAGTTCCAATGTATGAGGAGGTTATAGTATGTTTCAAATAAAGTAATACAGTGAATAGCCTTTTTAGTTGTGATAGTTTTTTGCCATGTTTGTGGAAGTATTGTGGTACCTAAGATATTTTCCCTGCTGATTAAGTGGGAAGCTTTATGTACGGGCACAGCGCCTTCCATTTGATTATAATGTACAGATAGTAACTTGTATAAACCTCCTCTCTGGCTCCATTTGGTTTTCCATATAGTTAAGGAACGTGGAGAATTGGGTTTTATATCCCTATCTGTGTAGAATACTTTTCATACGGGTATATTCAAAAGACAAATATGTTGGTACCTATGAGGTGCTCCTAATCTTCTTGAATGTGAGAAACTGACCTTGTCAGTGGAGTGGTTGAAAAAATAGTAATATCTGCGAATAACGCAATTTGGTGTGTTGAACCAAACAAAGTAATTCCTCCCATTCTCCTATCTGTTCTAACATATTTGGCTAATGGTTCAATAGCTAAAGCGAAGAGTTCGGGAATGAAGGTGAGCAGAAGCCCATACCCTGGACATAAGCGGTAGGAGCAGAGTAGAGGCCTCTGATGAGTAGTTGGGATTCCCAAGGGAAGTTAAAACCATTTAAAACTTCCCACAGATAATCCCATTTTACTTGTTTAAATGCCTTCTCATCATCTAAAGAGATGGCTGGGAAGGGTCTATTCAATCTGATAGATTCTCAGAAGATATTAAAGAGGCATCTTGTGTTGTCTTGGCCCTCTTGCTGGGCGATAAAGCCTACCTGGTCTACATTAATTAAGGATGCGAGGATTTTGGAAATGTGATTTTCGAATAAACCTTTATATCAACATTGATTAACAAAATGGGCTTGTTGTTAGTGCACAGTGACGGATCTTTGTCGGTTTTGGGGATCCAGCTGCACTATTAGAAGCCTCCAGGAATTCCTTTTTTAAATGCTCCATCTTTACTCTCTAAATTAAAGAATCTCAACAGAATAGGGGCAAGCTTGTGAGTGAATGATTTATAAAACCGTGCTGGAAAACCGTCCGGGCCTGGGGTCTTGAGAAGTTTAATAACATGGAAACTTAATCAATGGCTATGGGTAGTGCCAGAGAGTATCTATGGTCAGGAGTGAGAGTTGGGAGTTAAAGGAATTGGAGAAAAGGAAATTTATGCTTACCTGATAAATTGATTTCTTCTACGATACGATGAGTCCACGGATTTCATCCTTACTTGTGGGATATTATCCTCCTGCCAACAGGAAGTGGCAAAGAGCTGTATATATAGCTCCTCCCTTCCCTCCACCCCCAGTCATTCGACCGAAGGTTTTAGGAAGACAAAGGAAAACCTGAAAGGTGCAGAGGTGATTGAAGTTTTAAATAAAAAATATAATCTGTCTTAAAATGACAGGGACGGCCTTGGAGTCGTCGTATCGTAGAAGAAATCAATTTATCAGGTAAGCATAAATTTCATTTTCTTCTACAAGATACGACGAGTCCACGGATTTCATCCTTACTTGTGGGATACAATACCAAAGCTACAGGACACGGATGAAAGGGAGGGACAAGACAGAGACCTAAAAGGAAGGCACCACTACTTGAAGAACTTTTCTCCCAAAAACAGCCTCAGAAGAAGCAAAAGTATCAAATTTGGAAAAAGTATGAAGGGACAACCAAGTTGCAGCCTTACAAATCTGTTCAACAGAAGCATCGTTTTTAAAGGCCCATGTGGAAGCCACGGCCCTAGTAGAATGAGCCGTAATTCTTTCAGGAGGCTGCTGTCCAGCAGTCTCATTTGCCAGGCAGATGATACTCAGCCAAAAAGATAGAGAGGTAGCCGTAGCTTTCTGACCCCTACGCTTTCCAGAATAAACAATGAAGATGATTGACGGAAATCCTTAGTCGCCTGCAAGTAAAACTTCAAGGCACGGACCACGTCCAAGTTATGTAACAGACGCTCCTACTTAGAAGAAGGATTAGGACACAAGGAAGGAACAATTTCCTGATTAATATTCTTATTTGAAACAACCTTAGGAAGAAATCCAGGTTTGGTACGTAAAACCACCTTATCAGAATGAAATATAAGATAAGGCGAGTCACATTGTAACGCTGAAAGCTCTGAAACTCTTCGAGCAGAAAAAATAGCAACTAAAAACAGAACTTTCCAAGATAACAACTTAATATCTATGGAATGCATGGGTTCAAGCGGAACCCCTTGAAGAACTTGAAGAACTAAATTCAAACTCCAAGGAGGAGTAATTGGTCTAAATACAGGCTTAATTCTAGTTAGAGCCTGACAAAAAGACTGAACATCTGGCACGTCTGCCAACCGTTTATGAAGCAAAATTGACAAAGCAGAAATTTGTCCCTTTAAGGAACTTGCTGATAACCCTTTCTCCAATCATTCTTGGAGAAAAGACAGAATCCTGGGCATCCTAATTTTACTCCATGAGTAACCTTAAAGATATTTACGCCATATCTTATGATAACTTTTTCCAGTGACAGGCTTTCGAGCCTGTATCAAAGTATCGATGACCGAATCAGAAAATCCTCGCTTAGATAAGATCAATCGTTCAATCTCCAAGCAGTCAGCTGCAGAGAAATTAGATTTGGATGTTGAAAAAGACCTTGAATGAGAAGGTCCTGTCTCAAAGGAAGTTTCCACGGTGGCAGAGAGGACATGTCCACTAGATCAGCATACCAAGTCCTGCGTGGCTACGCAGGCGCTATCAGGATTACTGAAGCTCTCTCCTGTTTGACTCGAGCAATCACGTGTGGAAGGAGAGGAAATGGTGGAAACACATAAGCTAGGCTGAACGACCAAGGCACTGCCAGGGCATCTATCAGTTCAGCCTGGGGATCCCTTGACCTGGATCCGTAACGTGGAAGTTTGGCATTCTGACGAGACGCGATCAGATCCAGTTCCGGTCTGCCCCATTGGCGAATCAATGAGGCAAACACCTCCGGATGGAGTTCCCACTCCCCCGGATGGAAAGTCTAACGACTTAGAAAATCCGCTTCCCAGTTTTCTACTCCTGGGATGTAAATTGCCGACAGATAACAAAAGTGGGCCTCTGCCCATCGGATTGTCTTGGATACTTCTATCATCGCTAAGGAACTCCTTGTTCCCCCTTGATGATTGATATATGCCACAGTCGTGATGTTGTCCGACTGGAATCTGATGAATTTGGCCGAAGCCAACTGAGGCCACGCCTGAAGCGCATTGAATATTGCTCTCAGTTCCAGAATATTGATTGGAAGTAGAGACTCCACTTGAGTCCAAACACCCTGAGCCTTCAGCGAATTACAGACTGCACCCCAGCCCAGTAGGCTGGCGTACGTTATCACTATTACCCACAAGGGTCTGCGGAAACAAGTCCCCTGGGACAGATGATCCGGCGACAACCACCAAAGAAGAGAGTCTCTGGTCTCTTGATCCAGATTTATCTGAGGAGATAAATTTGGATAGTCCCCATTCCACTGTCCGAGCATGCACAGCTCCAGTGGTCTGAGATGAAAGCGGGCAAACGGAACGATGTCCATTGCTGCTACCATTAATCTAATGACATCCATATACTGAGCCACTGATGGCTGAGGAATGGACCGAAGTGCTCGGCAAGTATTTAGAATCTTTATTTTTCTGACCTCGGTCAGAAATATTTTCATTTCTACTGAGTCTATCAGAGTCCCCAAAAAGGGAACCCTTGTCCGTGGAACTAGTGAACTCTTTTCTATGTTCACCTTCCAACCGTGAGTTCTCAGGAAAGACAATACTATGTCCATGTGAGACTTTGTCAAATGATAAGTAGACGCCTGAATCAGAATATCGTCCAGATAAGGCGCCACTGCTATGCCCCGCGATCTGAGAACTGCTAGAAGAGACCCTAGAACCTTTGTGAAGATTCTGTGTGGTGTGGCCAACCCGAAGGGAAGAGCCACGAACTGGTAATGTTTGTCCAGGAAAGCAAACCTTAGGAACTGATGATGATCCTTGTGAATAGGGATATGAAGGTATGCATCCTTCAAGTCCATGGTAGTCATAAATTGACCCTCCTGGATCATTGGTAAGATTGTTCGTATAGTCTCCATCTTGAATTATGGGATTCTGAGAAATTTGTTTAGACACTTGAGATCTAAAATGGGTCGGAAAACCCCTGCCCCTGTTCCAGTTTTGGAACGGGACAAAATACTCCCATGGTAGAGAGGTCTTTTACACAGCGTAAGACCGCCTCTCTTTTTATCTGGTCTACAGATAATCGTAAAAGATGAATTCTCCCTCTTGGGAGAAAATCCTTGAATTCCAGTAGATACCCATGGGTCACGATTTCCAGTGCCCAAGGGTCCTGAATGTCTCTTGCCCAAGCCTGAGCAAAGAAAGAAAGTCTGCCCCCCACTAGATCCGGTCCCGGATCGGGGGCCGCCCCTTCATGCTGTCTTTGTAGCAGCAGCTGGCTTCTTGGATTGTTTACCTTTATTCCAAGCCTGGTTGGGTCTCCAGACTGACTTGGATTGAGCAAAATTCCCTTCCTGCTTTGTGGAGGAAGAGGAAGCAGAGGGTCCTCCTTTAAAGTTTCGAAAGGAACGGAAATTATTTTGTTTACCCTTCATCTTAACAGACTTATCCTGAGATCCTGAGGTAGGGCATGACCTTTACCTCCAGTAATGTCAAAAATGATTTCCTTCAATTCCTGCCCGAATAGGGTTTTACCTTTTTAAAAGGAATAGCTAGCAGCTTAGATTTTGATGACACATCAGCAGACCAAGATTTGAGCCATAGTGCTCTACATGCTAGAATGGCAAATCCTGCATTTTTCACCGCTAGTTTAGCTATTTGAAAAGCGGCATCAGTAATAAAAGAATTAGCTAGCTTGAGAGCCTTAATTCTATCTAGGATGTCATCTAAGGGAGTCTCAACCTTCAGAGACTCTTCTAGAGCCTCAAACCAAAAGGCTGCTGCGGTAGTTACTGGAACAATGCAAGCTGTAGGTTGTAAAAGAAAACCCTGATGAATAAATAATTTCTTTAGAAGACCCTCTAACTTTTTATTCATAGGGTCCTTGAAAGCACAACTGTCCTCAATAGGTATAGTTATACGCTTAGCCAGGGTAGAAATAGCTCCCTCCACCTTAGGGACCATTTGCCAAGAGTCCTGAATGGCGTCTGAAATAGGAAACATTTTCTTAAAATTAGGAGGGGGAGAGAACGGTATACCTGGTCTATCCCATTCCTTTTTAACAATTTCCGAAATTCTCTTAGGAACTGGAAAAACATCAGTGTAAGTAGGAACCTCTAGATATTTGTCCATTTTACACAATTTCTCTGGTGGTATCACAATAGTATCACAATCATCCAGAGTCGCTGAAACCTCCCGAAGTAACAGGCGGAGGTGTTCAAGCTTAAATTTAAAGAACTTTATGTCCGAATCTGTCTGAGATAACACATTTCCTGAATCTGAAATTTCTCCCTCAGACAGCAATTCCCTGATCCCCAACTCAGAACACTGTGAGGGTACATCGGAAATATCCAATAAGGCATCCGAGGATTCAGTATTCACATTAATACCTGACCTACTGCGTTTACCCTGTAACACTGGTAATTTAGATAATACCTCAGTAAGGGTAGTTGACATAACTGCAGCCATCTCCTGCAGAGTAAAGGAATTAGACGCACTAGAAGTACTTGGCGTTGCTTGTGTGGGCGTTAAAGGTTGTGACACTTGGGGAGAATTGGATGGCTTATCCTGATTCTTTTCAGACTGAGAATCATCCTTAGACGTACTATCTTTACTCAGAATATGCCCTTTACAATGTAAGGCCCTTTCAGTACAAGACGTACACAATGTTAAAGAGGGTTCCACAATGGCATCTAAACACATAGAACACTGAGATTCCTCAATGTCAGACATGCTGAACATACTAGTAAAAACCACCAATAGTCATTTAAACCCTTTATTAAATGCTTTAAACAATTCTTTGAAAACGTGTACTGTGTCTTTAAATAATAAAAAAAAGTGAACAATTTTTTCAAAGCTATTGTAAATCGTTAATTTACTTCCAAAATTAACCCAATCCTAAATAAAGTTTCCAAAAATTATTGCACGCCAAGTAGTAAGGGGGGGGGGGGGGGGATTAACTTCTAAAATGTATTTATAGCCACATTTATATTAAAGTCAGCAAAAAATATCCTCTGCACCTCGCCACAGCTCTGCTGTGGCGCCTACCTGCCCCCAGTGTACTTTGAGAAGACTCAACAACAATCCGGAGAGGAAAAATTCTGCTTAAGCTCCACCGGAGCTAATGCCTGCTGCTTCCTAGCCAGAATACAGAGCACGTCTGAGCGTGCAAAAATGAGCCCCGCCCATCAGGACCGATGACCGAGTAGGCCCAAACAACCGCATGGAGGAGCGGTTACAATATAAGCCATGTGGAAATGTTAACCCCTAGTATAAACTATGGTCAATATGTAAAACTACACATCAAAACCGCAAAATATATCTCCCAGTGTCTTTTATAATGAGCATTACAGCACTCTGTCATTATAAACTCCTTGCTCAAAAAATGTCAACTGAATAATATAAAAATAATGCAAAGGTTTCACTAACGCCCCCCTTGATGATAGGTATACTGCTTACCCCTTCCCTAACAGGGAATACATTTCAGCCGTTTCTGATATACCAAGTCTCCTCAGAAAATAAAAGGCTGCACATACCTCAATGCTGCTTGTAGCATGAACCGGTCTCCACACTGAAGATGTCTCCTGTATTACCTTCAGATCTGTGGTAACCAACATGGATCTTAGTTACAGCTGCTAAGATCATAAACCTCAGGGCAGAAATATTCTTCCATATCCCCCTGAGGGAAACAGTACTCATCGGTACCATTTAAAATAAAAAAACTTCTTGATTGAAGAAACTAACACCTCACTTTACCTCTTCCTAGTACAAACACAGGCAAAGAGAATGACTGGGGGTGGAGGGAAGGGAGGAGCTATATATACAGCTCTGCTGTGGTGCTCTTTGCCACTTCCTGTTGGCAGGAGGATAATATCCCACAAGTAAGGATGAAATCCGTGGACTCGTCGTATCTTGTAGAAGAAATGATTGGATGACATGTTTAGGGGCTAGCTTGGTACCTTCAGACCTTTCAATGTTGTATAATGATTCATATAATATAAATATTTTCCCTATTTGTTGTGAGGGCAGACGTATATTTTGGTCAGCATGTTTAATATGATGTATATGAGTGATACCTAGAGTTTCTCAATTTATTTGCGAGCTTGGTGTCTGCTGTGTTACTTTTATGATAAAATAGTTGTTTTAGTTTTAGAAGGTGCTGTTGGGTTCTGCGTAGTTCAATTAAACAAATATTTTTTTTAATTTCCCTGATTTGAGAGGTAGTCTGTGGGGTAAAAGATACCCTGTTGAGATGCTCTAAAGATCTTAGCTTACAGTGGGACTGAGATAAAGTGAGTCCTAAGGATTTCTTGATCAAGGCTTGTTTCTTAATGATATAACCTTTAATCATAGCTTTTTGTGCTCCCCAAAGAGTGGTTATCATTGTCCTGAATAAGGCAAACAATATCGCTGTGTAGTTCCTCACAAAAAGGGAAGTCAGAAAGAATTTGCAGAGGCATACACGCCATTGATGTCTGAAATCCTTCTTGTCTGAAACCCGAAGTTGAATAGATACTAAATCATGATCCGACCAGGGGCATAGGTGTATGTTTGCTATGTGAACTAGGTCTAAGGTGTGGGCCAACCTGCTGGTTACTCTTACTCATGCACA
The DNA here is from genome assembly GCF_027579735.1 of Bombina bombina. Lineage (NCBI taxonomy): Eukaryota > Metazoa > Chordata > Amphibia > Anura > Bombinatoridae > Bombina > Bombina bombina. The sequence continues at coordinate 483,788,874 of NC_069499.1, forward strand.
GTGATACTACAGGAACAGCAAGGATAGTATTCTCGCCCTCCATTTGCTTCTTTCTGTAATGTTTGCTGACTGCTGGCCATCTGCTAATTCATTGTTCTTACCTCTGAAATACATCTAGGGAATAAGGTTGTCGGTTTTTATTGCAGCTGTGAATATGAGATATTTTTAGTTGGCCACAGCTTCAGTAAGCCTTTCCACGATTCTAGCAGTGATAGTAGCTTATGTCACTCATTCAATTTGATTCAGGTGTTTTAGATGTTGGGATGACTGCTCAACTATTTAAAAGCTTTTAGTGCCTTGAAATAGTGTTATCTCCTGGGAATTATTGTGGACTGAAGTCTGGCTAGAGTATTTCCGGAACCAGACAAACCAATTTCTTAAAACTCATAGAGCCCTACAAAGGTTTGAATGAAGTTTTACTTACTTTAGGGGTTAAAAATTCTAAGGGTTCTGAAGATATGCCTTGTAATCTTTTAAATTCAGTTTTCTTTCATATAGGTGACAAGAGTCCATGATCCATTACGCATGGGAATTACATTCCTACCACTAGGAGGAGGAAAAGTCTCCCAAACCCCAAGAACCATATAAAACCCCTTACACATACCTTAGCCTTTACTTTGCCTCCGTTGGAGGTGGTGGAAGCATGAAGATGTGCATGATTTCTTCAGTGAAATCGGTTTTCAGTCTATGTTGAAGCCCGGTTCCCCTCAGCGTACATTGCATGTCAGAAGGATGCATTTGGGATATGGTTTGTGATACGATGGTTTTGCCTCATGGCAAATCTTGCATAGGCCCTCTGTAAATTTGGTCACAGGGACTTGTCTTCTGCCTCATATTACATTTCTACATTATACTTATATTCCATTACCTCTGCTGATATGTTTCAGTACTGGTTTGGCTGTCTGCTACTTTAATGGTGGACGAGTGTCTATGGGTAAGTATGTTTTATATTTTTATATACAGACATTCATATAGCTTTCATTATAGGCACTTTTAAAATGTTAAGTTTCTCTCTCTCTCTCTCTCTCTCTCTATATATATATATATATATATATATATATATATATATACCTATAAACTGCTCTATTTTTTTGAAAAAAAATATTTTTTTTATTTACATTTCTTTAGTGTAGTATCCCCCCCCACCAGCGATCTTTAGTTAGGGTGTTCCCACACCCCAGATTCCCTTTTCTGTAGCGTAGCTGCCCCATACCTCCCTGTCCCTTTATTTGATCTTTTCCGTAGCATAGGGCCCTCCGTCCCGCCTCCCCTGCTGGGCCGCCCACCCGCCACCCTCCTCCCGCACACACCTCCCGCCAGCACCAGCAGAAGATCGTTAAAGATGGTGACATTGTGTGTGTCACCGTCTGTAACGATCAGGCATCTGCCCTCATGTGGAGGCGGAGCACTGATCTCGCTCTGTCTCCATATGTGACAGATGCCTGAAGTTTCAGGAGCTCCAGATCTCTGATGTAACTTAACAGCCGAGAGTGCTGGAGCATCCTGAAGCGACAACGTATATATAATTAGTGCGGTACGATAGCCAAAGTCGATTGGGTTAAGGGGTAAATGCATACTGACTGACTAATCTAATGTTTCTTTGGGAACTTATACACCTGTTCTATATATACAGGTTGATGCTGAAAAAAGGTCAGTTCAGATTTTTTCCTTCTAAGTGATATGGGATACTGTGGTATCTTCAGATAATGAGATTTCCTCAAAAGAATGAGGATCCCTCATCTGCTGTAAAAACCCTAAAGTGACTAAAAGTTCTTAGTCACTTTAGGGTTTAAAAGAATCATAAGTATTCTGAGTGAATTATTTAAACCAGGTGTGACGGATACCCCGGTTACCCCGACTGGGTAGCTCCGCCAAACGGGTCCTGCTTCCTCCCTGCTGACTGCAGCTATGTAGCTTGCAAGTGACCACAGCCTGTAGCCACTCAGCACCAGTATTCAGGGTCCCACCCTGTGGCAGACTCCGGCTACCCAGACTAGGTAGCTCTGCCAGAGTGTCCTTCCTCTGCCTGGAACAGGCTGCTATGTAGTTTAGGAAAGTGATTCTAGCAGGAGCCCACCCAAATAAAACACAGCTTTTATACATTTCCAACAGAAAAGGGGGGTAGTTATAACAAATATTATACAATGAGACAAACATCAGACCATGGTTAGTTAAACAAGATTCTAATCACAAAAGGACAATGGATGACTCACACAATAACAAAAAGACACCTAACAGCAGGAGGTCTCAGCATTCAATTATCGAATCAAAAAAGTACAATGGATGAATCATACAATAGCAGAAAGACACATAACAGATAACAGCAGGAGGTCTCAGCATTCAATTATCTAATCACAAAAGGACAATAGATGACTCATACAATAACAAAAAGGCACATAACAGCAGGAGTTTGCAATAATCTCAAACATTCTGAGTCGGGGGGGGGTTGGGTCAGGCAATACTGAATTGGGCTGTCACCTTATACTCCAACCAAAAAAGGGGGGGTAAGAGTTTAACCCCTGCAGCCCAGTATCCGTGACAGTGAGGTTGTAGGGGGGTAGCCTTAGCTGTCTGGTATCCGTGACATCTCCCCCCCCTCCAGTTCGGCAGACCCAGCTAGACCCTTAACGGGTCCGCCTGGGGCTGTCTGACGGTGGCCCTCCACTTCTCGGTTGCTGAGAGAGGTGATCCCATCTCTCCAGAGCTTGGGGCATCCTGGGGGGTTCCAGCTGGTGTTTATACCCTGCGCCCTGGGCGCAGGGATAGTCACATAAGGCAAAGTCCCAAACAAGTATGCCAAGGGCAGCTCCCAAACAATTGCTGTCCCACAAGTTCCAGGGTCGTCAAGTTCCAGGGCCACACTGCCTCTCTCCGTGACACTTGGTTTAGTACTGGCGGACCCACCCCAGACCAGAGGGGGAGGTTGCTTCTCGGTGGGGCAGGCAAAGCTTGGCTGCCCAAATATGTGGCACCAACTGTATAAGCTTTTCTCCTCCTTGCCTAAGCCAATGCCTGCCCCCGGTAAGAAATACTCCGGGGCAAGAAAAGGGTAGAGACTGCCAAGCTACTGAGGGGAGAGACCGTCTGTCTCTTCTCCCAAGAAGGAGATCTACCGCTGGGGAGGGAGGTCTGCTACCTCCGCTCCATGGGAAACTGTGCTGCCGCTTGGAAGAGAGACCAACTGTCTCCTCTCCCAGAAAGGGATTCGGCCGCTGGGAGAGATATCGATACCCGTCTCTCCCTGCAAGGGCTTCTCTGTAGGGGGAGGGAGGATGACTACCTCCACTCCCGAAGGATGGATCTGCCGCTGGGGAGAGAGACCGACTGTCCCCTCTCCCAGAAAGGGGTTCTGCTTACGGGGAGGGAGGACGACTACCTCTGCTCCCAGGGGATGGCTCTGCCTCTGGGGAGGGAGACCGACTGTCTGCTCTCCCTGCTCCTGGCTCTGCCGCTGGGGAGAGTTATCGACATCCATCTCTCCCTGCAAGGGGTTCTCTATAAGGGGAGGGTGACCGACTACCTCCACTCCCAGAGGATGGCTCTGCTGCTGGAGAGAGAGACCGACTGTCTCCTCTCCCAGGAAGGGGTTCTGCATAAGGGGAGGGAGGACGACTACCTCCGCTCCCAGGGGATGGCTCTGCCGCTGGGGAGAGAGACAGACTGTCTCCTCTCCCTGCTCCTGGCTCTGCTGCAGGGGAGAATAATCGACATCCATCTCTCCCTGCAAGGGGTTCTCTATAAGGGGAGGGAGACCGACTACCTCCACTCCCAAGGGATGGCTCTGCCACTGGGGAGAGAGACAGACTGTCTCCTCTCCCTGCTCCTGGCTCTGCTGCTGGGGAAAGAGACCAACTGTCTCCTCTCCCGGGAAGGGGTTCTGTGTAATGGGAGGGAGGATGACTACCTCCGCTCCCAGGGTATGGCTCTGCTGCTGGGGAGAGAGACCAACTGTCTCCTCTCCCTGCTCCTGGCTCTGCCACTGGGGAGAGAGACCGACTGTCTCATCTTCTGGGAAGGGGTTCTGCCGCTGGGGAGAGTTATCGATATCCGTCTCTCCCTGCATGGGGTTCTGTGTAAGGGGAGGGAGGACGACTACCGCCTCTCCCTGGTTTACCAGAGCTGCTGCAGGGGCTGGGCCGAGGCCGGCGGCTCTCTGTCCTGTTGCCAGTGCTTCTGCTAGGGTGGCCCCCTGGTCCAAGACCATAAGCTCGGAGCCAGACTGCTGATCAGGATCCAGCAGCCCTGGTTCCCTTTTTCTTTGTTGCCACTCTTCCGCGGTTGAGCTCCATGAATACCAGAGGGCTGCACCCCAGATCTGTATACCCTTGGCACGCTGCTTAACGAGATCTAGCAGCGTCTTGTATTCCTTGACCATTGCTAGTAGCCAGAATTTCTCCAAGAGATCCAGCAGTTCCTATTGGAGCCCAGAGATATCCTCCAGACCCTGGTTCGTCTCGCTCCCAAACTGTGGGTCCTCTGTCCTTTTTGTAAATAACAATCCAGGGCCGCCGAAGCCAAAGCCCAATGTGGGGGAGCCATCCTCCAGCCATGGCTGCGCTTGCATAGCGAGCCATTGGAGGGCCCAATAGCCATCTTCCACCCACATCTCTTGCTGGACCAGTCTATATAGAACAGATAGCCATTCTTTCTTTGGCTGTTTTCCCAGAAAAGGCACTCTAAAGGTCCACCGAACCCGAAACCTCTGGTAGTTTGTGGGGAGGACCTTTCCATCCTTCCGTTCCTGCTGAAGAGCCTCCCCCCAGAGGACTCAGAGGGCAAGGTTCCTCCATCCCAGAACGTCCTGTTCTGGGCAAGGATCATTTGGTCCGGTCAGCATCTTTTGTACTCCCTAGGAACTCTACCTCCATATTTACCGGCTACTGTGGCGCTTCTCCTCTGTCAGCAGGAACCTTGTAAAAGAAGCAGATCCCACCGCTGCCAGCCAATGTCACTGTTACCCCAACTGGGTAGCTCCGCCAAAGGGGTCCTGCTTCCTCCCTGCCGACTGCAGCTATGTAGCTGGCAAGTGACCACAGCCTGTAGCCACCCCTGATGCCCGACAGCATCAGTACCCAGGGTCCCACCCTGTGGCAGACTCCAGCTACCCAAACTGGGTAGCTCTGCCTGAGGATCCTTTCTCTGCCTGGAACAGGTTTCTATGTAGCTCAGGAAAGTGATTCTAGCAGGATCCTACCCAAATAACTAGACAGACTAGCATTCAGGTGAAAATAGAACTGCTTTATTTCACAGAAAACACAGATTTTATACATTTCCAACAGAAAAGGGGGGTAGTTATAACAAATATTATACAATTAGACAAACATCAGACCATGGTTAGTTAAACAAGATTCTAATCACAAAAGGACAATGGATGACTCACACAATAGCAGAAAGACATATAACAGCAGGAGGTCTCAGCATTTGATTAATTACAAAAGGACAATGCATGACTCATACAATAACAGAAAGGCACATAAAAGCAGGAGGTTGCAAAAATCTCAAACATTCTGATTCTAGGGGGGGGGTTGGGTCATGCAATACTGAATTGGGCTGTCACCTTATACTCCAACCAAAAAGGGGGGGTAAGAGTTCAACCCCTGCAGCCCAGTATCCGTGACAGTGAGGTTGTAGGGGGGTAGCCTTAGCTGTCTGGTTTCCGTGACACTGGTTAAATTCTAAGATCATTTTTTTTCTGATATTACTGTTATAGCTAGTAAGTTTGCTTTGAAATACAAATAATTTTATTTGTGATGCTGTGTTTGATATTATAAAAATCTGTGTTAAAAAAGTCTATAGCTATTCTTACCAGGAGGGCCTTGTGGGATGATTAATATGGTGTCTAAAATCTAGATTGTTGTCTCTTTCCTTTAAGATATCTACTATTAGTAGAGATAAAGGGGCTTTTTCCCTCAAGACGGGAAGTCTACAAAAAAATCTTAAAAACTCCTATTTATTACTGGAAATGAGACCACACAGCTAGATGGCATTTGTAAAATCCTAAACTATTGGTAGAGGCATGGTATGTCTCTCCTGCATAGAAAAATAAATGGCTATTAAAGGACTCTCAAGTCAAAATGAAACTTTCATTATAAAGATATATAGAACAGTCAAATGATGACTGTTCACTGCAAGGTTTCTATGGTTTACTCTGGGGACCAAATGCTCATTAAAACAAGTTCAAACAGGATAAGAAGTTGGTTATCACCTCCAGAACTACTATTTCAGTAGCATACGCACATATGCTCCAGCATTTAAATACCTCTCCTACACTCTGAGTAAGCAGTGAAATGTATTATAAGTGTGGAATCCTGCTAGGGGCAATTTTTAAACAGGAGGCTTGGGTCCAGTCTGTCACTGACCTCTGGGTTCAGAACATTTTTCTCACCTCACTAATATTGCATTGGTTTAGGAACAAGGCTCCCTAAAGAGAGGTTTTTTTTCTTTCTTTTTTTTTAAAAAAAAGTGTTTTTTCTTCTTCAAACATCAGTTTCTGAGGTTTACTTTTCTGGAAAAGCTATCAATTTGTTGATTTTCCATTATGGTCGAGCTACAAATCCAGCATTCCGCAACACTGCCCTGAATGCACCTGATCCTGTCTGATCTCGAAAGTTAAGCAGGGCTTGGCCTTGTCAGTACCTGAACAAAATTATCAAGGTTCTGGGTAACCTTTTTTCTATATCATACCTCAGAGTATTGCAGTGCTTTTGCCAAACAAATGTATTACCTGTATGATATTTTGGTACTAGCTCAATCTTTTCCTTTAACAGAATTTCACACAAAACAACTATTGTTGTTTCTTAAAACTAATTCAGTGTCCATGATTTTTTCTCTAGCAGAGAAGATATGGATAACACTGATATTTACCTATTTGAACCTTCAGTCTTTCTTTCATATATAAGGCGAGAGTCCACGATTTCTTATATGTGGGATATACATTCCCCCCAGGAGGTGGCAAAGTTTCCCAAACCTCAAAGCCTATAAATACCCCACCAACCTCATTTATATCTCAGTTTAAACTTTGCCTCCTTTGGAGGTGGTTCAAAGTAAGATGTGCTTCATTTGATGATAGGTGTTTCAGTGTATATTGAAGTCCGTTTTTTCCCCTCAGAGTACTATGTTTATAAGAGGGAAGTAAGGGGAGTTTGCCTATGGTTGCCATGTTTTTACGTCTGTTAAAACCTTTTAAATAGGCTTCCTGTAAACCGGTCGCAGAGATTCATCTCTTGTCTCCCTTTGAAGTTTAACATACAGAACTCCCATATTTGTACCTCTGCTGATATGTTTTAGCACTGGTTTGGCTTGTCTGCAATTCAGTGGACGAGTGTCTGCCACAATTACGGTAAGTATAATTTTTTTTAAGACACTCCTAGCTATTTCTTTCATGTAATTGGCAAGAGTCCATGAGCTAGTGACGTATGGGATATACTTTCCTACCAGGAGGGGCAAAGTTTCCCAAACCTCAAAATGCCTATAAATACACCCCCCACCACACCCACAATTCTGTTTTTCAAACTTTGCCTCCTATGAAGGTGGTAAAGTAAGTTTGTGCTAGATTTCTACGTTGATATGCGCTTCTCAGCTCTTTTGAAGCCCGGTTCCTCTCATAGTGCAGTGAATGACAGAGGGATGTGAAGGGAGTATTACCTATTGAATGCAATGGTCATCCTAACGGGGATCTATTTCATAGGTTCTCTGTTATCGGTCGTAGAGATTCATCTCCTATCTCCCTTTTCAGATCGACGATATACTCTTATATACCATTACCTCTGCTGATTCTCGTTTCAGTACTGGTTTGGCTATCTACTTTATGTAGATGAGTATCTTTTGGTAAGTATGTTTCTTTTATTTAAGACACTCTCAGCTATGGTTTGGCACTTTATATTTAAAGTTCTAAATATAAGTTTGTACTTATATTTGCCATGATCCAGGTTATCAGTATATTTCCTTTTTGCAGATTGTCAGTTTCATATTTGGAAAATGCATATTAAAAAAAATTCTTACCTGAAATTTTCAAGTTGACTCTCTTTCTAAATTGCGGGCTTCTTGGTGCGAGACTTTTTTGGAGCGAGAATTACGTTTCTTGACGTAACTTCGTCATTTCCGGCGTCTTAGTTGGTGCCGAGTTTTTTCACGTGGGTGCGTCATCTATGACGCACGTGTTTGTTGCAGACGTTTTTGGCGCCAAAAAATATTTTGTCAGTTGTGGGCGTCATACTTGGCGCCAAACTTTTGACATTATTTAAGAATTAATTTCTTTTTGCTTCTGGTTTCCAGAGGCTTATTTTGTTTTGCATTTCTTTCCCATTCCTGAAACTGTCATATAAGGAAATTGATATTTTGCTTTTTATGTTGTTTTTTTCTCTTACATTTGCAAGATATCTCAAAAACTGTTCCTGTATCAGAAAACACTGTTGGATTCCTGCTGACTGATATCAGTCCTACCAAAGCTAAGTTCATTTATTTTAATGTTATGAATTTTTATCTTTAGCTATGGTTTGTAATAAGTTATCATGATAAACTTTTACATGCAGAGAAAATGTCCATCAGTATTAATGCATTGTCTTTTGCTATTCTTTTAACATCTAATGTACTAGATATACCTGGGAATTTATAAGAATATTTTTCTGATTCTATTCAGAAGGCCTTGTCTGCCATCCCGCCTTCTAATAAAATGTAAAGGTCTTTTTTAAACTTCTCATTTTAGTTGATTAATTTTCAAATGACCGATAACATACTGAATTATCCTTCTTTGATGAGGATTTATCTGATTCAGAATATCCTTCATCAGATATTGACACTAACAAATCTACTTGTTGATTTCATTGCATATTAAGGAGTCTAGTCCTTTTTAAGGCTAGCTATCATTTAAATTCTGTTTATTAACCTCCTGTGGTTATTTCAGAGGTTTTTTCCCAGTTCCTAATACTAGGGAATGGAATAGGCCTGGTACTTCTTTTTAAAAAAATGGTATCATTTGCCAGCAGTTTGGAGTTTTGGGAAAAGATCCCCACAGTTAATGGGGCTATCTCTACTCTTGCCAAAACGTACTACTATTCCTATGGAAAATAGTATTTATTTTAAAGATCCTTCAGATGGGAAACTTGTATCTTATCTAAGGAAAATTAATTTATTTTCAGGTCCTTTTCTTAGGCCTGCAATTTCTTTGGCTGATGTTGCAGCTGTTTCACCTTTTTTAGTTGGAAACTTTAGTGCAACAAGTATCGGATGATGATTTGTTTAGCATTGTTAACTTGATTCAACATGCTGATAATTTCATTTGTGATGCAATTTTTTTGATATCAAAATTGAGGTTACATCTATGTCTTTAGCTATTTTAGCTAGAGGAACTTTGTGGCCTTATCTTGGAATGCTGATTTGATTTCTAACTCCAGATTTCTATTTTCTTTCCTTCCAAGGTAATAAATTATTTGGTTCACGGTTAGATTCAATGCTTTCAACTGTTACTGTGGGGAAGGGAGTTTTTTTGCCTCAAGATTAAGTTCTAAGGGTAAATCTTAAGCTTATTTCCGGTTTTGTTCTTAATAAGGAACAGAAATCTAATTCTTCCTCAAGTAATATGTTTCTAATTGGAAGCTTTCTTCAAAATGGAATGAATTCAAGCCATTTGAGAGATCAAAGCCAGCCCCCAAAATTCGCATGAAGGTGCGGCCCTTATTCCAGCTTAGCTGGTAGGGGGCAGGTTAAGTTTTTTCTAAAGTTGTTTGGTTCAATTCGTTCCAAACTCCTTAGATTGGGGTAGAGAATAGGATTCAGAGTAAGACCATCTGTGGGAAGTCTTTTTCTCTCTCACATATTCCAGCAATCCCAGTAAAGGCTCAGACTTTTCTGAAGTGTGTTTCAGACCTGGAGTTATCTGGGGTATTCATACTAGTTCTGTTTCAGGAACGGGGTCTGGGGTTTTATTCAAAACTATTCATTGTCCCAAAGAAAGAAATTATTTTGAATTGTCATGTAAGAGTACCATCTTTCAGAATGGTGATTATAAGGTCTATTCTGCCTTTTGTTCAGCAAGGGCATTAGTTGCCCACAATAGACTTACAGGATGTATATCTTCATATTCTGTTTCATTCAGATTATTTTCATTTTCTGAAATTCTCTTTTTTTGGACAAGCATTACCAATTTGTTGCTCTTCCTTTCTGGCATAGTGACAGCTCTAGGAATATTTTTAAAGGTTCTCAATGTTTCCTTATTTGGACGATATCTTGGTACTTGCTCAGTCTTTTCGTTCTGCAGAATCTCATACGATTCAACTTCTGTTGTTTCTTCAAAGACAAGGGTCACCTTTTTTAGGTTTCCAGATAGATTGTGTCAATGTCTTTGTCCCTAACAGACAAGAGACAATTTTTATTGGGTTCAGTTTGTCGGAACCTTCAGTCTCTATTATTTCCTTCAGTAGCTATATGCATGGAAGTTTTAGGTCTCATGATTGCAGCATCGGACTCGATTCCCTTTGCTCGTTTTCATATGAGACCTTTCCAGTTTTTAATGCTGAATTAATGGTGCAGGGATTATACTAGGATATCACATTTAATATCCTTGAATCCCAATATTCAACTATCTCTGACTTGGTGGTTAGATCACCATCCTATAGTTCTACGGGTCTCTTTGGTTCATCCAACCCGGACCGTGATCACAACAGATGCGAGTCTTTTAGGTTGGGAAGCTGTCTGGGGATCTCTGACAGCACAAAGGGTTTGGAAATCTCAAGAGGCGAGATTACCATTCAATATTTTGGAACTCCGTGCAATTCTCAGAGCTCTTCAGTTTTGACTTTTATTGAAGAGAGAGACGTTTATTAGTTTTCAGACAGACACTGTCACAACTGTGGCGTATGTCAATCATCAGGGTGGGACTCACAGTCCTTAGGCTATGAAAGAAGTATCTTGGATACTTGCTTGGGCAGAATCCAGCTCCTGTCTAATTTCTGCGGTCCATATCCCAGGTATAGACAATTGGGAAGCGGATTTTCTCAGTCGTCAAGCTTTACATCCGGAAGAGTGGTCTCTTCACCCAGATGTGTTTTTTTTTCATTTTGTTCAGATGTGGGGGCTTCCAGAAATAGATCTGATGGCATCTCATCTAAACAAGAAACTTCCCAGGTACCTATCCAGGTCCAGGGATCCTCAGGTGGAAGCAGTGGTTGCATTGACACTTCCTTGGAGTTATCATCCTGCCTATATTTTTCCGTCTCTAGTTCTTTTTCCAAGAGTGATTTTCAAAATCATCATGGAGCAATCGTTTGTGCTGCTGGTGGCTCCAGCATGGCCGCACAGGTTTTGGTATGTGGATCTTGTTCGGATGTCCAGTTGCCAACCTTCGCCACTTCCATTAAAGCCAGACCTTATATCTCAAGGTTCGTTTTTCCATCAGGATCTCAAATCTTTAAATTTGATGGTATGGAAATTGAACGCTTAGTGCTTAGTCATAGAGGTTTCTCTGACTCAGTGATTAATACTATGTTGCAGGCTTGTAAATCTGTGTCTAGAAAGATTTATTATCGAGTTTGGAAGACTTACATCTCATGTTGCTCTTCTCATAAATTCTCTTGACATTCTTTTAGAATTCCTAGAATTTTACAGTTTCTTCAGGAGGGTTTAGATAAGGGTTTGTCTGCAAGTTCTTTGAAGGACAAATGTCTGCTTTTTTTGTTCTGTTCCACAGAAAAATTGCTAAACTTCCTGATATTCATTGTTTTGTACAGGCTTTGGTTCGTATCTAGCCTGTCATTAAATCAATTTCTCCTCCTTGGAGTCTTAATTTGGTTTTGATGGCTTTACAGGCTCCTCCGTTTGAGCCTATGCATTCTCTGGACATTATATTACTTTCTTGGAAAGTATTGTTCCTTTTGGCCATCTCTTCTGCTAGAAGAGTTTCTGAATTATCTGCTCTTTCTTGTGAGTCTCCTTTTCTGATTTTTCATCAGGATAAGGCGGTTTTGCGGACTTCTTTTGAATTTTTACCTAAGTTGTGAATTCCAACAACATTAGTAGAGAAATTGTTGTCCCTTTGTTGTGTCCTAATCCTAAGAATTCTCTGGAGAGATCTTTACATTCTTTGGATGTGGTAAGAGCTTTGAAATATTATGTTGAAGCTACTAAAGATTTCAGAAAGACTTCAAGTCTATTTGTTATCTTTTCTGGTTCTAGGAAATGTCAGAAGGCTTCTGCCTTTTCTTCGGCATCTTGGTTAAAGCTTTTTGATTCATCATGCCTATTTGGAGTCGGGTAATTCCCCCCTCAGATGATTACGGCTCATTCTACTAGGTCAGTTTCGACTTCCTGGGCTTTTAAGAATGAAGCTTCTGTTGATCAGATTTGCAAAGCAGCAACTTGGTCTTCTTTGCATACTTTTACTAAATTCTACCTTTCTTTCATGTAATTAACAAGAGTCCATGAGCTAGTGACGTATGGGATATACATTCCTACCAGGAGGGGCAAAGTTTCCCAAACCTTAAAATGCCTATAAATACACCCCTCACCACACCCACAAATCAGTTTTACAAACTTTGCCTCCAAGGGAGGTGGTGAAGTAAGTTTGTGCTAGATTCTACGTTGATATGCGCTCCGCAGCAAGTTGGAGCCCGGTTTTCCTCTCAGCGTGCAGTGAATGTCAGAGGGATGTGAAGAGAGTATTGCCTATTGAATGCAGTGATCTCCTTCTACGGGGTCTATTTCATAAGGTTCTCTGTTATCGGTCGTAGAGATTCATCTCTTACCTCCCTTTTCAGATCGACGATATACTCTTATATTTACCATTACCTCTACTGATTCTCGTTTCAGTACTGGTTTGGCTTTCTACAAACATGTAGATGAGTGTCCTGGGGTAAGTAAGTCTTATTTTCTGTGACACTCTAAGCTATGGTTGGGCACTTTATTTATAAAGTTCTAAATATATGTATTCAAACATTTATTTGCCTTGACTCAGAATGTTCAACTTTCCTTATTTTCAGACAGTCAGTTTCATATTTGGGATTATGCATTGAATTATCATATTTTTCTTACCTCAAAAATTTGACTTTTTTTCCCTGTAGGCTGTTAGGCTCGCGGGGGCTGAAAATGCTTCATTTTATTGCGTCATTCTTGGCGCGGACTTTTTTGGCGCAAAAATTCTTTTCCGTTTCCGGCGTCATACGTGTCGCCGGAAGTTACGTCTTTTTTTGACGTTATTTTGCGCCAAAAATGTCGGCGTTCCGGATGTGGCGTCATTTTTGGCGCCAAAAGCATTTAGGCGCCAAATAATGTGGGCGTCTTATTTGGCGCTAAAAAATATGGGCGTCGCTTTTGTCTCCACATTATTTCAGTCTCATTTTTCATTGCTTCTGGTTGCTAGAAGCTTGATATTTGGCATTCTTTCCCATTCCTGAAACTGTCTTATAAGGAATTTGATCTATTTTGCTTTATATGTTGTTTTTTCTCTTACATATTGCAAGATGTCTCACGTTGCATCTGAGCCAGAAGATACTACAGGAAAATCACTGCCTGCTGGATCTACCAAAGCTAAGTGTATCTGCTGTAAATTTTTGGTAGCTATTCCTCCAGCTGTTGTTTGTAATAATTGTCATGACAAACTTGTTAAAGCAGATAATATTTCCTTTAGTAATGTACCATTGCCTGTTGCAGTTCCCTCAACATCTAAGGTGCAGAATGTTCCTGATAACATAAGAGATTTTGTTTCTGAATTCATAAAGAAGGCTTTGTCTGTTATTTCTCCTTCTAGTAAACGTAAAAAGTCTTTTAAATCTTCTCTCTCTACAGATGAATTTTTAAATGAACACCATCATTCTGATTCTTTGGACTCTTCTGGTTCAGAGGATTCTATCTCAGAGATTGATGCTGATAAATCTTCATATTTATTTAAGATGGAATTTATTCGCTCTTTACTTAAAGAAGTACTAATTGCTCTAGAAATAGAGGATTCTAGTCCTCTTGATACTAATTCTATACGTTTGGATAAGGTTTTTAAAGCTCCTGCGGTTATTCCAGAAGTTTTTCCTGTTCCTAATGCTATTTCTGCAGTGATTTCCAAAGAATGGGATAAATTGGGTAATTCATTTACTCCTTCTAAACGTTTTAAGCAATTATATCCTGTTCCGCCTGACAGGTTAGAATTTTGGGACAAAATCCCTAAAGTTGATGGGGCTATTTCTACCCTTGCTAAACGTACTACCATTCCTACGTCAGATGGTACCTCGTTTAAGGATCCTTTAGATAGAAAAATTGAATCCTTTCTAAGAAAAGCTTATCTGTGTTCAGGTAATCTTCTTAGACCTGCTATATCATTGGCTGATGTTGCTGCAGCTTCAACTTTTTGGTTGGAAACCCTAGCGCAACAAGTAGCAAATCGTGATTCTCATGATATTATTATTCTTCTTCAGCATGCTAATAATTTTATCTGTGATGCCATTTTTGATATTATTAGAGTTGATGTTAGGTTTATGTCTCTAGCTATCTTAGCTAGAAGAGCTTTATGGCTTAAGACTTGGAATGCTGATATGGCTTCTAAATCAACTCTACTTTCCATTTCTTTCCAGGGAAACAAATTATTTGGTTCTCAGTTGGATTCTATTATTTCAACTGTTACTGGTGGGAAAGGAACTTTTTTACCACAGGATAAAAAATCTAAAGGTAAAAACAGGGCTAACAATCGTTTTCGTTCCTTTCGTTTCAACAAAGAACAAAAGCCTGATCCTTCGTCCTCAGGAGCAGTATCAGTTTGGAAACCATCTCCAGTCTGGAATAAATCCAAGCCTGCTAGAAAGGCAAAGCCTGCTTCTAAGTTCACATGAAGGTACGGCCCTCATTCCAGTTCAGCTGGTAGGGGGCAGGTTACGTTTTTTCAAAGAAATTTGGATCAATTCTGTTCACAATCTTTGGATTCAGAGCATTGTTTCAGAAGGGTACAGAATTGGTTTCAAGATGAGACCTCCTGCAAAGAGATTTTTTCTTTCCCGTGTCCCAGTAAATCCAGTGAAAGCTCAAGCATTTCTGAATTGTGTTTCAGATCTAGAGTTGGCTGGAGTAATTATGCCAGTTCCAATTCCGGAACAGGGGATGGGGTTTTATTCAAATCTCTTCATTGTACCAAAGAAGGAGAATTCCTTCAGACCAGTTCTGGATCTAAAATTATTGAATCGTTATGTAAGGATACCAACGTTCAAGATGGTAACTGTAAGGACTATATTGCCTTTTGTTCAGCAAGGGAATTATATGTCCACAATAGATTTACAGGATGCATATCTGCATATTCCGATTCATCCAGATCATTTTCAGTTCCTGAGATTCTCTTTTCTAGACAAGCATTACCAATTTGTGGCTCTACCGTTTGGCCTTGCTACAGCTCCGAGAATTTTCACAAAGATTCTCGGTGCCCTTCTGTCTGTAATCAGAGAACAGGGTATTGTGGTATTTCCTTATTTGGACGATATCTTGGTACTTGCTCAGTCTTTACATTTAGCAGAGTCTCATACGAATCGACTTGTGTTGTTTCTTCAAGATCATGGTTGGAGGATCAATTTACCAAAAAGTTCTTTGATTCCTCAAACAAGGGTAACCTTTCTGGGTTTCCAGATAGATTCAGTGTCCATGACTCTGTCTTTAACAGACAAGAGACGTCTAAAATTGATTACAGCTTGTCGAAACCTTCAGTCTCAATCATTCCCTTCGGTAGCCTTATGCATGGAAATTCTAGGTCTTATGACTGCTGCATCGGACGCGATCCCCTTTGCTCGTTTTCACATGCGACCTCTTCAGCTCTGTATGGTGAACCAATGGTGCAGGGATTACACGAAGATATATCAATTAATATCTTTAAAACCGATTGTTCGACACTCTCTAACGTGGTGGACAGATCACCATCGTTTAATTCAGGGGGCTTCTTTTGTTCTTCCGACCTGGACTGTAATTTCAACAGATGCAAGTCTCACAGGTTGGGGAGCTGTGTGGGGATCTCTGACGGCACAGGGAGTTTGGGAATCTCAGGAGGTGAGATTACCGATCAATATTTTGGAACTCCGTGCAATTTTCAGAGCTCTTCAGTTTTGGCCTCTTCTGAAGAGAGAATCGTTCATTTGTTTTCAGACAGACAATGTCACAACTGTGGCATACATCAATCATCAAGGAGGGACTCACAGTCCTCTGGCTATGAAAGAAGTATCTCGAATTTTGGTTTGGGCGGAATCCAGCTCCTGTCTAATCTCTGCGGTTCATATCCCAGGTGTAGACAATTGGGAAGCGGATTATCTCAGTCGCCAAACGTTGCATCCGGGTGAATGGTCTCTTCACCCAGAGGTATTTCTTCAGATTGTTCAAATGTGGGGGCTTCCAGAGATAGATCTGATGGCCTCTCATCTAAACAAGAAACTTCCCAGGTATCTGTCCAGATCCCGGGATCCTCAGGCGGAGGCAGTGGATGCATTATCACTTCCTTGGAAGTATCATCCTGCCTATATCTTTCCGCCTCTAGTTCTTCTTCCAAGAGTAATCTCCAAGATTCTGAGGGAATGCTCGTTTGTTCTGCTAATAGCTCCGGCATGGCCTCACAGGTTTTGGTATGCGGATCTTGTCCGGATGGCATCTTGCCAACCATGGACTCTTCCGTTAAGACCAGACCTTCTGTCGCAAGGTCCTTTTTTCCATCCGGATCTGAAATCCTTAAATTTAAAGGTATGGAGATTGAACGCTTGATTCTTGGTCAAAGAGGTTTCTCTGACTCCGTGATTAATACTATGTTACAGGCTCGTAAATCTGTATCTCGAGAGATATATTATAGAGTCTGGAAGACTTATATTTCTTGGTGTCTTTCTCATCATTTTTCTTGGCATTCTTTTAGAATACCGAGAATTTTACAGTTTCTTCAGGATGGTTTAGATAAGGGTTTGTCCGCAAGTTCCTTGAAAGGACAAATCTCTGCTCTTTCTGTTCTTTTTCACAGAAAGATTGCTATTCTTCCTGATATTCATTGTTTTGTACAAGCTTTGGTTCGTATAAAACCTGTCATTAAGTCAATTTCTCCTCCTTGGAGTTTGAATTTGGTTCTGGGAGCTCTTCAAGCTCCTCCGTTTGAACCTATGCATTCATTGGACATTAAATTACTTTCTTGGAAAGTTTTGTTCCTTTTGGCCATCTCTTCTGCTAGAAGAGTTTCTGAATTATCTGCTCTTTCTTGTGAGTCTCCTTTTCTGATTTTTCATCAGGATAAGGCGGTGTTGCGAACTTCTTTTGAATTTTTACCTAAAGTTGTGAATTCCAACAACATTAGTAGAGAAATTGTGGTTCCTTCATTATGTCCTAATCCTAAGAATTCTAAGGAGAAATCGTTGCATTCTTTGGATGTTGTTAGAGCTTTGAAATATTATGTTGAAGCTACGAAATCTTTCCGTAAGACTTCTAGTCTATTTGTTATCTTTTCCGGTTCTAGGAAAGGCCAGAAAGCTTCTGCCATTTCTTTGGCATCTTGGTTGAAATCTTTAATTCATCTTGCCTATGTTGAGTCGGGTAAAATTCCGCCTCAGAGAATTACAGCTCATTCTACTAGGTCAGTATCTACTTCCTGGGCGTTTAGGAATGAAGCTTCGGTTGACCAGATCTGCAAAGCAGCAACTTGGTCCTCTTTGCATACTTTTACTAAATTCTACCATTTTGATGTATTCTCTTCTTCTGAAGCAGTTTTTGGTAGAAAGGTACTTCAGGCAGTGGTTTCGGTTTGAATCTTCTGCTTATGTTTTTCATTAAACTTTATTTTGGGTGTGGATTATTTTCAGCAGGAATTGGCTGTCTTTATTTTATCCCTCCCTCTCTAGTGACTCTTGTGTGGAAAGATCCACATCTTGGGTATTCATTATCCCATACGTCACTAGCTCATGGACTCTTGTTAATTACATGAAAGAAAACATAATTTATGTAAGAACTTACCTGATAAATTCATTTCTTTCATATTAACAAGAGTCCATGAGGCCCACCCTTTTTTGTGGTGGTTATGATTTTTTTGTATAAAGCACAATTATTCCAATTCCTTATTTTATATGCTTCGCACTTTTTTCTTATCACCCCACTTCTTGGCTATTCGTTAAACTGATTTGTGGGTGTGGTGAGGGGTGTATTTATAGGCATTTTAAGGTTTGGGAAACTTTGCCCCTCCTGGTAGGAATGTATATCCCATACGTCACTAGCTCATGGACTCTTGTTAATATGAAATAAATGAATTTATCAGGTAAGTTCTTACATAAATTATGTTTTTTGATGTTTTCTCTTCTTCAGGAGCAGTTTTTGGTAGAAAAGTACTTCAGGCAGCTGTTTCAGTTGATTCTTCTGCTTATAATTTCAGTTTTTTTCATTATAAAGATTAAAACTTTTGATTTGGGTTGTGGATTAATTTTACAGCGGAATTGGCTGTCTTTATTTTTATCCCTCCCTCTCTAGTGACTCTTGCGTGTTCCACATCTTGGGTATTTGCTATCCCCTACGTCACTAGCTCATGGACTCTTGCCAATTACATGAAAGAAAACATAATTTATGTAAGAATTTACCTGACAAATTCATTTCTTTCATATTGGCAAGAGTCCATGAGACCCACCCTTTTATGGTGGTTATGATTTTTTTTGTATAAAGCACAATTTTCTAATTCCTTGTTTATGCTTTCACTCCTTTCTTATCACCCCACTTCTTGGCTATTCGTTAAACTGAATTGTGGGTGTGGTGGGGGGTGTATTTATAGGCATTTTGAGGTTTGGGAAACTTTGCCCCTCCTGGTAGGAATGTATATCCCATACGTCACTAGCTCATGGACTCTTGCCAATATGAAAGAAATTAATTTATCAGGTAAATTCTTACATAAATTATGTTTTTGGGCACTTTTTAACAGAAGTTTATTTGCTTTATATTTTATATTTTGCAGCCCAGGGACAGTGTTTTATTTCCGTTCGATGCGATTTAGAGGATTGATAGAGCTTTGTAAATAGTGATGCTGTATTTTTGTATTATCCCTTCTAAGAGCTATGGGAGAACAATGTTACTTAACGTCCTTAACGTATCATATCTGGTGTAACAGTAGTGTACATTTAAAAAAAAAAAAACACTTTTTTGACTGTGAAATAATAGCAGTCAGTTTCCTTCACACGTGTGCGTTTCAGTGCCTGCCAGGGCACAGTGTCACACCAGTGCAACTCATATCTGGTGTAACAGTAGTGTACATTTTAAAAAAAAAAATACAATTTTGACTGTAATAGATTGAATAGCAGTTAGTTGTCTGCAAGCGTGTGTGTCAGGCCTACAGCGTCTACTCTGCCAACCTCTGCCAGTGCACAGTGCCACTCATATCTGTTGTCACAGTAGCTTGCATGCATAGTACCACTAATCGAAAAAAAAAATGACAGGCAGAGGCAGGCCACCCCGCAGGGGCCGTCGTGGTCATGGTGCTGTGATTCCCTTTGGCCCTAGAATAATGCCCAGTGTTCAGAGGCCACGTACCCTGAACTCGAACAGTTCTGAGGACATAGTTGACTGGCTAACACTGGACACCCAATATTCTACAGCTTCCGCTCTGAACCTTGACGCACCATCCTCCTCCAGCTTAGCTTCGGGCACCTCTCAAGTTACCACTCGCCCGCCTGCCGCCACCACCAACACTAGCACCACAGCCACTTCACTTGATCTGTCAGAGGAGTTATTTACACATCAGTTGGAAGAAATGAGTGATAGTGATGCGCAACCATTATTGCCAGAGGATGTAGATAACAGGGATATGTCTCAGTCAGGCAGCATTACACACATGGACGTACGGTGTGATGATGATGATGATGTACCCACTGCTGCTTCCTTTGCTGAGTTGTCAGATACAAGTGAAGCGGTTGATGATGACGATGCATCCGTGGATGTCACGTGGGTGCCCGCTAGAAGAGAAGAAGAACAGGGGGAAAGTTCAGATGGGGAGACAGAGAGGAGAAGGAGACGAGTTGGAAGCAGGGGGAGGTCGTCGCAAGGAGCTAGTGGCACAGTCAGACAGTATGCATCGGCACCCGGGGTCAGCCAGACAGCACACCAATCAACGCATGCTGTTGCCACCACCAGAATGCCGTCATTGCAGAGCTCAGCAGTGTGGCATTTTTTTTGTTTGTCTGCCTCTGACAACAGCGATGCCATTTGGAACCTGTGCCAAAATAAACTGAGTCGTGGGAAGTTCAACACCCACCTAGGTACAACTGCTTTGCGAAGGCACATGATCGCACATCACAAACGCCTATGGGATCAACACATGAGTACAAGCAGCACACAAACTCAAAGCTGCCATCCTCCTCCTCCCGCAGTGGAAGGTACCCGGCTGAAATTTCTTTGCACAAAAGGCAATCCCCAACCTGTACTCGATTGTGCAAAAGGAAGTAATGGCATGTCTGGCACACAGTGTTTGGGCAAGGGTCCATATGACCACTGATACCTGGTCTGCAAAGGATGGTCAGGGCAGGTATATCACCTACACTGTGCATTGGGTAAACCTGCTGACAGCTGCCAAGCTTGGAATGCGTGGCTCTGCAGAGGAGTTGGTGACACCGCCACGACTTGCAGGCAGGCCTGCTGCCACCTCCTCTACTCCTCCTACTCCATCCTCTTCCATAACCTCCTCGGCTGAGTCCTCTTCTGCTGCTGTGTCTTGTTCCACATCAACGGCACCCCCCCCCCCCCAGCTCCCCAGGTACTTTCCACATCCCGGATACCGCAGTGTCACGCCGTCTTGGGGTTGACTTGCCTGACAGCAGAGAGTCACACCGGACCAGCACTCCTGTCCACCCTGAATGCACAGGTGGATCAGTGGCTGACTCTGCACCAACTGGAGATCGGCAAAGTGGTTTGTGACAATGGAAGAAATTTGGTGGAGGCATTGAATTTGGGCAAGTTGACACATGTGCCGTGCATGGCACATGTGTGTAATCTGATCGTACAACGCTTTGTGCATAAGTACCCAGGCTTACAGGACGTCTTGAAGCAGGCCAGGAAGGTGTGTGGCCATTTCAGGCGTTCCTACACGGCCATGGCGCACTTTTCAGATATCCAGCTGTGAAACAACATGCCAGTGAGGCGCTTGATTTGTGACAGCCCGACGCGTTGGAATTCAACACTCCTAATGTTTGACCGCCTGCTCCAACAAGAAAAAGCTGTTAACGACTATTTGTATGACCGGGGTGCTAGGACAGCCTCTGCAGAGCTGGGAATTTTTTTGCCACGTTACTGGACGCTCATGCGCAATGCCTGTAGGCTCATGCATCCTTTTGAGGAGGTGACAAACCTAGTCAGACACACCGAAGGCACCATCAGCGACATCATACCATTTGTTTTCTTCCTGGAGCGTGCCCTGCGAAGAGTCCTGGATCAGGCCGTAGATGAGCGTGAAGAGGAAGAGTTGTGGTCACCATCACCACCAGAAACAGCCTTATCAGCATCGCTTGCTGGACCTGTGGCAACACTGGAAGAGGATTGTGAGGAAGAGGAGTCAGAGGAGGAATGTGGCTTTGAGGAGGAGGAGGAAGACCAACCACAACAGGCATCCCAGGGTGCTCGTTGTCACCTATCTGGTACCTGTGGTGTTGTACGTGGCTGGGGGGAAGAACATACCTTCAGTGAGATCACTGAGGACGAGGAACAGGACATGAGTAGCTCGGCATCCAACCTTGTGCAAATGGGGTCTTTCATGCTGTCATGCTTGTTGAGGGACCCTCGTATAAAAAGGCTGAAGGAGAATGACCTGTACTGGGTGTCCACGATACTAGACCCCCGGTATAAGCATAAAGTGCCTGAAATGTTACCGAATTACCGCAAGTCGGAAAGGATGCAGCAGTTCCAAAATAAATTAAAAAGTATGCTTTACACAGCGTATAAGGGTGATGTCACAGCACAACGGGAATCTAACAGGGGAAGAGGTGAAAGTGATCCTCCTCCTCCCACAACCACGCCGGCAAGGACAGGACGCTTTACAGATGTGTTGTTGATGGAGGACATACGGAGCTTTTTAAGTCCTACGCATCGCCACAGCCCTTCGGGGTCCACCCTCAGAGAACGACTCGACCGACAGGTAGCAGACTACCTCGCCTTAACTGCAGATATCGACACTCTGAGGAGCGATGAACCCCTTGACTACTGGGTGTGCAGGCTTGACCTGTGGCCTGAGCTATCCCAATTTGCGATAGAACTTCTGGCCTGCCCCGCTTCAAGTGTCCTGTCAGAAAGGACCTTCAGTGCAGCAGGAGGTATTGTCACTGAGAAGAGAAGTTGCCTAGGTCAAAAAAGTCTAGATTACCTCACCTTTATTAAGATGAATGAGGGATGGATCCCGAAGGGACTGACAGTGGGCGATACATTCGACTAAAAAAGGCCTGATGAGATGAGCTGCCTTGGGCTAAAAATGGTCCACACGCTGCTGTATTTTATCTCTGAATGCCGGATGACTTGCGTGACTTATCCGCCACCAACTACGGTTCAAGCCACAATGTTTTAGGGCACTTTCTGCCTGGGAAACAAACATCAATTTTTCTGGCCGCTGCTACAGCAGCGGCTGCAACAATACCTAATTTTTCAGGCATGTGTACATGCCTAATTTTTCTGGCCTCTGGTGCTGCACTGTGGCTTCAAAAACCAAACCAAAAAAAAAAGGCACATAACAGGGAATAAACTGATAGGAATAGTACTACTTAACACACCACTCCTATCTGGTGGCACATTAGATTGCACGCGCAGTGCCCCAAATTTGAAGTAGGAGGTCCGACCAAGCATCTTTTTCCATCTCCCGGTTCCTAAAATCGATGCCATATACACGTCCCCTGATAGGGGACGTAACAGGGATTAAACTGATAAGAATAGATCTACTTAACACACCACTCCTATCTGGTGGCACATTAGATTGCACGCGCAGTGCCCCAAATTTGAAGTAGGAAGACCGACCAAGCATCTTTTTCCATCTCCCGGTTCCTAAAATCGATGCCATATACACGTCCCCTGATAGGGGACGTAACAGGGATTAAACTGATAAGAATAGTACTACTTAACACACCACTCCTATCTGGTGGCACATTAGATTGCACGCGCAGTGCCCCAAATTTGAAGTAGGAGGACCGACCAAGCATCTTTTTCCATCTCCCGGTTCCTAAAATCGATGCCATATACACGTCCCCTGATAGGGGACGTAACAGGGATTAAACTGATAAGAATAGTACTACTTAACACACCACTCCTATCTGGTGGCACATTAGATTGCATGCACAGTGCCCCAAATTTGAAGTAGGAGGACCGACCAAGCATCTTTTTCCATCTCCCGGTTCCTAAAATCGATGCCATATACATGTCCCCTGATAGGGGACGTAACAGGGATTAAACTGATAGGAATAGTACTACTTAACACACCTTAAAATAACGCAGAGAGAGGCAACGCAGAGAGAGGAGTCTGAAGAAGAGGAGTCAGAGGAGGAAGGTGGCTTTGAGGAGGTGGAAGACCAAACACAGCAGGCGTCCCAGGGGGCTTGTTGTCACCTTTCAGGGACCCTTGGTGTTGTACGTGGCTGGGTGGAGGAAGAGACCTTCAATGACATCAGTGAGGACAAGGAACGGGACATGGCTAGCTTGGTATCCAACCTTGTGCAAATGGGGAGTTTGCGGTTGTGCAAATGGACTGTTTGCGGTTGTTTGCGGTGCGTTAAACGTGGAGTTTGGTCTGTCACTGTGAAGCGGGCGTAACCCTTACACTACCTGATCGATACAACATCATACCTGATGTTTTAAAGCACGTTATTCCAAACAATTTAGGAATGTTAGGTGATTTATGCCCTTTATGGATTAAAACCAGACTCTGCATCAACTATGTAATTTTCCATTGGAGTTTTGCCATGGATCCCCCTCCGGCATGCCACAGTCCAGGTGTTAGTCCCCTTGAAACACCTTTTCCATCACTATTGTGGCCAGAAAGAGTCCCTGTGGGTTTTAAAATTCGCCTGCCTATTGAAGTCTATGGCGGTTCGCCCATTCGCGAACATTTGCGGAAGTTCGCATTCGCCGTTCGCGAACGCAAAATTTTATGTTCGCGACATCACTATTGGAGAGCTGTTTGGGGGTCTCTGATAGCACAGGGGGTTTGGGATGCAAGGTTAATATAATGGAACTCTGTGCTATTTTTAGGGCCCTTCAAGCTTGACCTCTGTTGAAAATGGAGTCTTATAATACAATATCACAGCAGTAGCTTATGTCAACCATCAGGGCAACTCATAGTTCTCTGGATATGATGAAGGTATCTCAAATTCTCTCTTGGGCGGAAGTCAATTCTTGGCTAATCTCTCCCAGGGGTGAACAATTGGGAGGCAGACTTTCTCAGTCATCAGTCTGTACATCCAGTGGATCTTTGGAGTCTACCAGAGATAGATCTGATGGCCTCTCGTTTGAACAACAAACTTCCCAGGTACTTTGCAATATCCAAAGATTCTCAAGCAGAGGTAGTGGATGCTCTAGTAGTTCTTTGGTCCTTTCAGCCGGTGTATCTGTTTCCTCCTCTGGTACGTCTTTCTAGAATGATCTCCTAGATAAAGCTAGTGAAATTATTTGTAATCTAGTTTTAAGAGTTTTGTGGGCTATGGCTCATTCTACAAGGTCAGTTGCCACTTCTTGGGCTTTCAAGAATGAGGCTTCAGTTGATCAAATTTGCAAGTCAACTACTTAGTCGGTTTTCTTTGCATACTTTTACTACATTTTACCATTTTATTTTTTTTTTAAATCAAAAGTTTTTATTGAGGTTTTGACATATAACACTGATATACAGAATATGTTCAATCATATATATGACAGTTTCATGAGTATAAACATAAGAAAATAAATGTAAACGAATTGAGATATATTGCTATCGAAACATATTTAGCTAAGAAACCTCAGTTTTTTAAATTTTAAATACCTCCAATCTAATTCAATAGGTCACTCCTGAACCCATCTCTACTCGCTTATAATGCTGGAGGAAAATATAGTGATATATAGCCACTCATGGGCATGATTTATAAAACTGAATAAATGAAAGGTTGTGGATTAACACCACAAAAAGGATTCACCATATTGGGTGAATGGCTAATATATTACCCCCCAGGAATTCACATTAACCGGGGGGGGGGGGGGGGGGAAGGTAGTACAAATATAGACAATGCAGACCAATTATTCTCTTTTCTCTGACAAGGCACTAGGTATATTTTTATAAACCCTATTATCCCACATCCACCACACTCAAATATAAGCGGGACCGTATTATACTTGTTACTAGCTAAAACCTGTACTCACACACTAAAGTAACATCTCTATGGTAGTATAGGATTAATTCAAACCTTCAACCCACAATAGTATAGGTCTTTCTTACCATATCATAGGCTTAGATGAGATAATTCCCATGGTTGATACAGAGTATCTGCATAATGTACAAAGATAGATGGTAAGGTAACCTGTATGTTATCTCAAGAGATCTCCCATCTCCCCCGCCGGCTGAGGGAGACAGAAGGTACAGTGGGTCAACATATGAGGGGTTAATAGCTATACAGGCATGTACATTTCAATGTTCTCTAATACACAGTATAAATTGTAGAAGTTGAACGTCTAAACACAATTCCTCCAGCTCACATTGACTGAGTAATACCTAACATGAAGAAATATCTTCATAGAATATACACAAGTGAAGATAACAAAGCTCAGCCTGGTGCTAAATTAAACACAATTCCCCTCCACTGTAATAGAGAGTTTAAATAATAAACTATTTATGAGCTGACTACCTATGCTATAAGATTATCTGATTGAATAGCCTCCTGAAAGAGGGTATGGGATACTATACTAAACAGAGGGTGGCAGTGTTGTGCATGTCGACAAAATGCTAGATGAAGTATAGGGTGTTAATTTTCAATAGATAACTGTAGGATAGCAATTTATAAATGTAAACTAACAAAAGTGTCACACCTTTCCCACCTACATGTATATTACCTCTTATGTGTACTGAGCATTTACGATGCGCAGTTTTATAGCCCTACAGTAACAGTGTGCGTAAGCAAACAATATATAATAGCATGTAGCATAACATTCAGCACAAAGCTGGACCTGTTTAGGTCAGGTCTGGTAGCCATAGCTTATTGCGTATTGATCTATCACATAAGCATCAAATATTCCTGAACACACAAATAAGTGTCCATATTAAAATATGGTAAGATAATGATTACTGTCTGGCAAGACTGTAGGTTAATGCAGCTGAACTGAACTCTATTAAGGGACTTACAGTATAAACAATACGTATAGGTATCGGATATATCAGGGATATTACTTATAACACGCTAAGAGGGAAGGTAACTCAAATGTATGCCAATCTTACATACAGCTCGGTCGCAAATCCCACCTGAACAGTGGCATTAGTAGACAAGTAATATAAAGTGGTGTAGTAGCAAGCATGTAGTGTGGATTTATACATAATTAGCTAACCAAAAGTTTAGTAGGATCTGGTCTGATTGTTATAGATCTATATCTGAGCAGTATAATTAAAGTTCAGACTAACATCCTTCCTAGTAAAATGAGATGGAGTTAGAGCCAAAGGATTTTGAGGAAGTAATATTGGCAATATTGGCATATCAATATATATATAGGACAACTAAACCTATTACAAGAAAATACATAAAAAACGTTAACAACAGAAACTCCTGTGTATGTACCTGCAGGGATAGCTACTATCAGATCGTTGAACTGTATGGTTTCTAACTTACTAAAACCAGATAGTGATGGACTGTAACAAATTGTCAAACAAAATGGAGTGAAACATTAAAGGGACAGCAGACTTGAATAGAAAGAAAGTTCAATATAGGAATTAAACATCTCACATATAGTGAGTTATATCGGGCATTCACCCTATGCAACAGACTAGGGTCTGCGTGGTCAAGTTCTGCGTCCCATCTGGACTCTTGCATGATGATCTGAGATGATATAGAGCAACATCTGAATCAATAGGTTAAAAATGGTACAGACACAGCCAACAAAATTATTCAGCTGAAGGGAAAGCTAACAGGCTCACTAATGACTTATATATGGCTTTACCACACACTGGCTATGTAATTTTAGTAGCTCCTCAAAACAAATACACTTCTTCCTAAAGAGTCATCATCGGGAGGCATATATGCGATACACAGATTCAACACAGTCCTGCCCAAAGGGATCGTATGTAAAAGCGACAAGTCTATTAACCGATCCCTAAGCGCTTAGTTTCAAATGCAGGGGTGTAACAGAGATAGCCAACACTACTCCCCACGTAGTGAAATCTTGCAAACGGTTGTAGAGCTAGTAGGAGGATCATTAGTGCCGAATATAAACTAAGCCTTCCTGGCCTGTACTGGCTCATTATATCACCGGCTTGGTACTCTGATTTGGGTACTAGTTGGATACCATACTCTCGATCAGGCTGAATGCACACTAACTCCGCACTTGACACATCTGAGGTCTTCTGCCATTCAGTAGGAAAGTCGCTGTCAACGTCGTTCTCCTTCTCGCGGCTGATGATAATGCTGGGGTCTTTTACCACTTGTGCCACACCTCGTTCCTGCCGAGGCACTTTTGTGTTAACAGGAGTGCTCTCAAATTTATACGCTGCCGAGTTGAGCTGAGTAGAGTCGGCAGTTATTTTTAGCTCCTTAAGAAGCTCTCTGTGCTGGCTATCCAGAGTGGATACACTGGATAGTAAATTGCAAAGCATGTTGGTAATCTGCCGCTCCATAGTAAAGGTTAAAATGGCTGCCTCCGGCTTAAATGTTCAAGTTCACTTTTCAGCGCAGGTGACTTCTTGTCATCCCGGAAAGCAATGTAGGATAAAATGTGTCTTAGAGTTCAGCCTATATTATACCGGCTGAGGAGCAGAGAGGTGATCTCCGTGTATAGTCATGATAGACGGCTTAGCTTTCTAAAATGGCGAATTGCGTCCCATAGAGATCACATCTAACTGCCAGGTCGTCCTATTTAGCTTTGTCAGTCAATACTGTTTAAGGTCTCCATTCTCCCAAAGCTTACCCCAAAGGGATTTCATGCAGAGGTTGGGTAAATTAGCTCATAAGTGGTATGTTATTTGGTCAGGAATCAGGAGCTCAGGAGAAACACATCTTGTTGCTTTGGCCGCTGGCTCCGCCCCCCCACATTTTACCATTTTTATGTTTTTGCTTCCCCTGTAGCAACCTTTGGTAGAAAGGTCCTTCAGGCAGTTGTCTGTGTTTGATGGATATGCATATTTTAAGTGCATTATTAAAAAAAAAATATTTGGGGTTGTTGATTTAATTTCTCAGTGAAAAAATATGTTTTTTAAATCCCTACCTTTATGTTATTACTCGTGGACTGCCACAGCTTGAATATTAGTTTCCATAAGTAATGGATTGTAGACTCTCACCACCTGTACGAAAGAAAACATCATTTATGCTTACCAATTAATTTCTTTGAGCCTCCACACTTTTTTTTTTCTTGAGGTTGATTTGTTTGAGCACTTCTTTTTCCCCTGCTTCTTTTATGGCTCTTAATCCTATTTTTCATACCTCACTTTCTTGGCTATATGTTAGACTAAGGTATGTGTGAGGTGGGAGGGGTTTTATAGAGCTCTTTGCATTTGGGAATCTTACCTTCTCCTTGTAGTAGAGAATGTAAAAATGAATTTATCAGGTAAGCATAAATTATTTTTTTTGTTTTTTAATTATAAGTAACGCATCCTCCTTTAATTAGGCTTCTCTTGAACCTCAATACCATAATGAAACAGAAAAAGTTAAGTGGGGGAGGATGGTTTTAACCACTTTGTCAAGACTAGTACAAAGAATTAGATATTTCCCATTTCAAAATTGTAGGTCACTATGAAACTTAAAGGGACAGTCTACTCCATAATTGTTATTGTTTATTGTTGATAATCCGTTTATTACCCATTCCCCAGTTTTGCATAACCAACACAGTTATATTAATATACATTTTTTTGCCTCTGTAAGTACCTTGTATCTAAGCCTCTACAGACTGCCCCATTATTTCTGTTCTTTTGACAGACTTGCATTTAAGCCAGTCAGTGCCCTCTCATAAGTAACTCCACAGGCATGAGCACAATGTTATCTATATGGCACACATGAACTAACGCCTGCTAGCTGTGAAAAACTG
This sequence comes from Bombina bombina, assembly GCF_027579735.1. NCBI lineage: Eukaryota > Metazoa > Chordata > Amphibia > Anura > Bombinatoridae > Bombina > Bombina bombina. The sequence continues at coordinate 483,818,040 of NC_069499.1, forward strand.
TCATATGCATTGAGCTAAGAGGTGGCCTTCAATTAGGTTTAGCTTTCAACTAAGAATAGTAAGAGGACAGGTATATAGGGATGTGAGAGGGACGGTTACCGGATGTGATGTCAGCAGCCCTGATGGGTGCAAGCAGCATGTGTGAGCAGCGGGCAAGTGAGACACAGACTAAGCTGAGCGTGAATGTTACCCCAGCCATTACCCCAAGGATCTTTTGTCGGCTTAAGCAGAGGAGGCGTAGAGCGCCAGCTTCCATGCAAGCAAGTTAAGGGGTCAAGGTACAGTTCGATCAAAGACTCTTGCTGCCCGCAACTACACACCGCTATTGAGGATGACTTAAGCTCTAAGCGGACAGGATCCGTTTGAGGAAAAGCCGCAGTGAGAAGGGGCGAGGAAGTCGCACAAGCACTCCATCTAGTGCTTGGTCCGGTAATCCAAGTTGGCTGTACAAAGTCCCCTGGCCAAGGACTATTCTGTGTTGTCTTTCCTTTGGCTACTCCCCTTATCTCAACATTTTAAAATTTTACTGGTTAAACAAGTCTGGGTAGTTTGTTTGGGAGGGTGAAAACCATCAAGGAACTTTACATAAGTGTATGCCCTGCTCTTCAAGTGTTTTGCCTGATAGGGATATTTTATTTAAAAAGAGCAAGAGAGGCATATGCCAGAGAGCTGTATTCTGTCAGACAAGTCCCACCACTTACCCCCAGAGAAGATAGAAAAAATTCCAGTTAAGAGACTTCCCTAATTGTGTCAGGCTAAGTGACCTCACCATAGAACGTAAACAGTTAATGAAGTCTGGGCTCTCTAGAGGGTGAGTGAATATATAAATGTGCCTCTTGTAAACTGGGGTGAGGAAGGAAATAAATCAGCATAAGTCCCCCCCCTCAGGGATCTACATAACCCAGTGAAGACAAGAGCAGGCCCATTTATCAAAGGGCTTGCGGACCTGATCCGCAGTGTCGGATCAGGTCCGCAAGACCTCGCTAAATGCGGAGAGCAATGCGCTCTCCGCATTTAACATTGCACCAGCAGCTCACAAGAGCTGCTGGTGCAACGCCGCCCCCTACTGACTCGCGGCCAATCGGCCGCCAGCAGGGAGCTGTCAATCAACCCGATCGTATTCGATCGGGTTGATGTCCGGCGATTCCTGTCCGCCTGTTCAGAGCAGGCGGACAGGGTTATGGAGCAGCGGTCTTTAGACCGCTGCTTCATAAGTTGTGTTTCTGGCGAGTCTGAAGACTCGCCAGAAACACGGCCCTTCAAGCTCCGTACGGAGCTTGATAAATGGGCCTGCTAGTGTTTGGTGGAAAGTATTGCTGTGTATGATAAGGGGAAAGGAAAAAATATTTATTTCTGTATACACGTAATCAATTGTCATTTATATGTGTGTGCAGAAATACTAACATCCTGAAACTCGCTAAAAAGCAAAGGCCTTATGAACGCTTGTTATAGAATTGTCTGCTTAAAATCTGCACCCCTTTGGTGGAAAAAGGGGGAAGGAAACAGAGCTTGTTAAAGAAACATATACAAAATCTAGAGTGAATTAAGTTAGAGACCTTCCCCAGTGCTGCACATAGTTTCAAACTTATGGAATTGAACTTCCACTTTGCCCTCTGCCAAGAGCTAGAATTGAGGGTAGAAATTCTAAATGCCCTGATTTTTTGCTAAAAAGTAAAGGCCCTACCCACTGATCTACTGGTCCAGATCTGGTGGCTCAGAACTTGCATCCCTGTGGTGGAATAGGGGGAAGGAAACGGAACTGATTAAAGAAAGAGGGGGGAAAAGGAGGGAAGAAGACAAAAAGCAAACACACACACACACACATATATATATATATATATATATATATATATATATATATATATATATATATATATATATATATATAAAGAATTTAATGTAATTGGCAAGAGTCCATAAGCTAGTGACGTATGGGATATACAATCCTACAAGGAGGGGCAAAGTTTCCCAAACCTCAAAATGCCTATAAATACACCCCTCACCACACCCACAATTCAGTTTTTACAAACTTTGCCTCCTATGGAGGTGGTAAAGTAAGTTTGTGCAAAGATTTCTACGTTGATATGCGCTTCTCAGCATTTTGAAGCCTGGTTCATCTCAGAGTACAGTGGATGTCAGAGGGATGTGAAGGGAGTATCACCTATTGAATGCAATGGTTTTCCTCACGGGAGATCTATTTCATATGTTCTCTGTTATCGGTCGTAGAGATTAATCTCCTACCTCCCTTTTCAGATCGACGATATACTCTCATATTCCATTACCTCTACTGATAACTGTTTCAGTACTGGTTTGGCTATCTGCTATATGTGGATGGGTGTCTTTCGGTAAGTATGTTTTTATTACTTAAGAGACCCTCAGCTATGGTTTGGCACTTTATGCATTAATATAAAGTTCTAAATATATGTATTGTACTTATATTTGCCATGATTTAGGTTTATGTATTTCCTTTTGCAGACTGTCAGTTTCATATTTGGGGAAAAACATATTTAGGAAAAAAAATTCTTACCTGGGATTTAGTCTTTTTTCAAATTGACTGTTCTTTTCTTTCAATTTCGCGGGCAAAATAAGGCCCGCGAGGGTGCAAAATGACAAAGTTTATTGCGTCATTCTTGGCGCGAGAATTTTTTTGCGCGAAGGTATGTCCGATGATGCAAATTCGGCATTTCCAGCGTCTTAGTTAAAGCCGAATTCCTTGCATAAGGTTGCATCGTTAATGATGCAAGTGTGTCATTTCCGGATGTTGTTAGCGCCAAAAAAAATTCAATTACGTTGTGCGTCATACTTGGCGCCAAATAATTTCATTATTTAAAACCCCATTCCTATATGCCTCTTGCCTTTTTTCTATGTCAGAAAATGCCATATAAGGAAATTGATAATTTTGCTTTATATGTTGTTTTTTCTCTTACATTTTGCAAGATGTCTCAATCTGATCCTGTCTCAGAAATTACTATTGGAACCCTACTGCCTGATAAGTTCTACCAAAGCTAAGTGCATTTGTTGTAAACTTGTGGAGATTATATCTCCAGCTGTGGTCTGTAATAGTTGTCATGATAATCTTTTACATGCAGATAATGTGTCCATCAGTAATAGTACATTGCCTGTTGCTGTTCCTTCAACATTTAATGTACAAGATATACCTGTGAATTTAAAATAATTTATTGCTGATTCAATTCAGAAGACTTTGTCTGCCATCCCGCCTTCTAATAAACGTAAAAGGTATTTTAAAACTTCTCATAAAGTTGATGAAATTTCTAATGACCGACAACATACTGAATTATCCTCCATTGATGAGGATCTATCTGTTTCAGAAGATCCTTCCTCAGATATTGACACTGACAAATCTACTTATTTATTTAAAATGGAGTATATTTGTTCTTTGTTAAAAGAAGTGTTGATTACATTGGATATTGAGGAAACTAGTCCTCTTGATATTAAAACTAGTAAACGTTTAAATTCTGTTTATAAACCTCTTGTGGTTACTCAAGAGGTTTTTCCAGTTCCTGATGCTATTTTTGATATGATTTCTAAGGAATGGAATAGGCCTGGTACTTCTTTTATTCCTTCTTCAAGGTTTAAAAAATTGTATCCTTTGCCAGCAGTTACATTGGAGTTTTGGGAAAAGATCCCCAAAGTTGATGGGGCTATCTCTACTCTTGCTAAACGTACTACTATTCTTATGGAAGATAGTACTTCTTTTAAAGATCCTTTAGATAGGAAACTTGAATCTTATCTAAGGAAAGCCTATTTGTATTCGGGTCATCTTCTCAGGCCTGCAATTTCTTTGGCTGATGTTGCAGCTGCATCAACTTTTTGGTTGGAAAATTTAGCGCAACAAGAATTGGATTCTGATTTGTCTAGCATTGTTCACTTGCTTCAACATGCTAATCATTTTATTTGTGATGCCATTTTTGATATCATCAAAATTGATGTTAAATCTGTCTTTAGCTATTTTAGCTAGAAGTGCTTTGTGGCTTAAATCTTGGAATGCTGACATGACTTCTAAGTCCAGATTGCTATCTCTTTCTTTCCAAGGTAATTAGTTATTTGGTTCTCAGTTGGATTAGATTATTTCAACTGTCACTGGAGGGGGAAGGGAGTTTTTTGCCTCAGGATAAAAGACCTAAGGGTAAATCTAAAGCTTCTAACCGTTTTCATTCCTTTCGACAAAATAAGGAACAGAAAATTAATCCTTCCCCCAAGGAATCTGTTTCCAATTGGAAACCTTCTTCAAATTGGAATAAATCAAAGCCATTTAAGAAATCAAAGCCAGCTCCCAAGTCCGCATGGAGGTGCGGCCCTCATTCCAGTTTAGCTGGTAGGGGGCAGATTAAGATTTTTCAAGGATGTTTGGATAAATTCTGTCGAAAATCAATGGATTCTGAGTATTGTCTCTCAGGGGTACCGAATAGGATTCAGAGCAAGTCTTCCTGTGAGAAGATATTTTCTCTCACGCATCCCAGCAAATCCAGTAAAGGCTCAGGCTTTCCTGAAGTGTGTTTCAGACCTGGAGTTTTCAGGGGTAATCATGCCAGTTCTGTTTCAGGAACAGGGTCTGGGGGTTTTATTCAAATCTATTCATTGTCCCAAAGAAAGAAAATTCATTCAGACCAGTTCTGGATCTGAAAATTTTGAATTGTTATGTAAGAGTACCAACTTTCAAAATGGTGACTATACGGACTATTCTGCCTTTTGTTCAGCAAGGACATTATATGTCCACAATAGACTTGCAGGATGCATATCTTCATATTCCGATTCATCAAGATCATTATCAGTTTCTGAGATTCTCTTTTATAGACAAGCATTTCCAATTTGTCGCTCTTCCTTTTGGCCTAGCGACAGCTCCAAGAATCTTTTCAAAGGTTCTCGGTGACCTACTCTCTGTAATCAGAGAGCGGGGTATTGCGGTGTTTCCTTATTTGGACGATATCTTGGTACTAGCTCAGTCTTTACGTTCTGCAGAATCTCACATGAATCAACTAGTGTTGTTTCTTTGAAAACATGGTTGGAGGATCAATTTACCAAAAAGTTCTTTGATTCCTCAGACAAGGGTAACCTTTTTAGGTTTCCAGATAGATTCAGTGTCCATGACTCTGTCTCTAACAGACAAGATACGTTTAAAATTGGTTGCACCCTGTCGGAACCTTCAGTCTCAGTCTTTCCCTTCAGTAGCTATGTGCATGGAAGTTTTAGGTCTCATGACTGCAGCATCGGAAGCGATCCCCTTTGCTCATTTTCACATGAGATCTCCAATAGTGCAGGGATTATACAAGGATATCACAATAAATATCCTTAAATCTCAATGTTCGACTATCTCTGACTTGGTGGTTAGATCACCATCGTATAGTTCAAGGGGCCTCTTTTGTTCGTCCAACCTGGACTGTGATCACAACAGATGCGAGTCTTTTAGGTTGGGGAGCTTTTTGGGGATCTCTGACAGCACAAGGGATTTGGAAATCTCAAGAGGCGAGATTACCAATCAATATTTTGGAACTCTATGCGCTTTTCAGGGCTCTTCAGATTTGGCCTCTGTTGAAGAGAGAACCGTTCATTTGTTTTCAGACAGACAATATCACAACTGTGACATATGTCAATCATCAGGGTGGGACTCACAGTCCCCAAGCTATGAAAGAAGTTTCTCGGATACTTTCTTGGGCGGAATCCAGCTCCTGTCTAATTTCTGCAGTTCATATCCCAGGTATAGACAATTGGGATGCAGATTATCTCATCCGTCAGACTTCCGGATGTGTTTTCTCAGGTTGTTCAGATGTGGAGTCTTGCAGAAATAGATCTGATGGCTTCTCATCTAAACAAGAAACTTCCCAGGTACCTGTCCAGGTCCAGGGATCCTCAGGTGGAAGCAGTGGATGCGTTGTCACTTGGTGTTATCAACCTGCTTATATTTTCCCACCTCTAGTTCTTCTTCCAAGAGTGATCTCCAAAATCATCATGGAGCAATCGTTTGTGTTGCTGGTGGCTCCAGCATGGCCTCACAGGTTTTGTTCGGATGTCCAGTTACCAACCTTGGCCACTTCCATTAAGGCCGGACCTTCTGTCACAAGGTCCGTTTTTCTATCAGGATCTCAAATCATTAAATTTGAAGGTATGGAAATTGAATGCCTAGTGCTTAGTCATAGAGGTTTCTCTGACTCAGTGATTAATATTATGTTACAGGCTTGTAAATCTGTTTCTAGAAAGATTTATTATCAAGTTTGGAAGATTTATATTTCATGGTGTTCTCATAAATTCTCTTGGCATTCATTCAGAATTCCTAGAATTTTACAGTTTCTTCAGGATGGTTTGGATAAGGGTTTATCTGCAAGTTCCTTGAAGGGTCAAATCTCTACTCTTTCTGTTTTATTTCACAGAAAGATTGCTAAACTTCCTGATATTCACTGTTTTGTACAGGCTTTGGTTCATATCAAGCCTGTCATTAAATCATTCTCTCCTCCTTGGAGTCTTAATTTGGTTTTGAAGGCTTTACAGGCTCCTCCGTTTGAGCCTATGCATTCTTTGGACATTAAACTACTTTCTTGGAAAGTGTTGTTCCTTTTTGCCATCTCTTCTGCTAGAAGAGTTTCTGAATTATCTGCTCTTTCTTTTGAATCTCCTTTTCTGATTTTTCATCAGGATAAGGCGGTTTTGCAGACTTCATTTAAATTCATACCTAAGGTTGTGAATTCTAACAACATTAATAGAGAAATTGTTGTCCCTTCCTTGTGTCCTAATCCTAAAAATTCTTTGGAGAGATCCTTACATTCTTTGGATGTGGTAAGAGCTTTGAAATATTATGTTGAATCTACTAAAGACTTCAGGAAGACTTCTAGTCTTTTTGTTATCTTTTCTGGTTCTAGGAAAGGTCAGAAGGCTTCTGCTGTTTCCTTGGCTTCGTGGTTAAAGCTTTTGATTCATCAGGCTTATTTGGAGTCGGGTCAAGCCCCGCCGCAGAGAATCACAGCTCATTCTACTAGATCAGTCTCCACTTCATGAGCTTTTAAGAATGAAGCTTCAGTTGATCAGATTTGCAAAGCAGCAACTTGGTCTTCTTTGCATACATTTACTAAATTCTACCGTTTTGATGTATTTGCTTCTTCAGAAGCAGTTTTTGGTAGAAAAGTTCTTCAGGCAACTGTTTCAGTTTGATTCTTCTGCTTATGTTTTAAGTTTTTCTTTTCATTTATGAGAATAAACTTATATTTTGGGTTGTGGATTAATTTTTTTCAGCGGAAAATGGCTGTTTTTATTTTATCCCTCCCTCTCTAGTGACTCTTGCGTGGAGTTCCACATCTTGGGTATTGCTATCCCATACGTCACTAGCTCATGGACTCTTGCCAATTACATGAAAGAAAACATTAATTTATGTAAGAACTTACCTGATAAATTCATTTCTTTCATATTGGCAAGAGTCCATGAGGCCCATCCTTTTTATGGTGGTTATGATTTTTTTGTATAAAGCACAATAATTTCCAAATTCCTTTGTTGATGATTTTTACTCCTTTATTTATCACCCCACTATTTGGCTATTCATTAAACTGAATTGTGGGTGTGGTGAGGGGTGTATTTATAGGCATTTTGAGGTTTGGGAAACTTTGCCCCTCCTGGTAGGATTGTATATCCCATACATCACTAACTCATGGACTCTTGCCAATATGAAAGAAATGAATTTATCAGGTACGTTCTTACATAAATTATGTTTTTTCTTTATACAAGTCCATAGCCACCTTGGTTAAAGAGACCCTGCTTAAAGTGTTATACATAATTGCAGAATGTTGGAACTGTGTCTCCCCATGCTAAGTGACAAAATTGTGAAGATAAAATGTATATTGGTTAAGTTCCCATATTTGGTGGTCATGCCCTCTTCTCCAAAAATACTGGGAAGATATTGCTAATTGCATAAACACTACATTAGGGCTCTCTATCACGCTCTCTCATAGTATGGTTTTGTTAAATAACACCCCTCCCATTTCTTGCTTATAACGAAGAAAATTATTCGAAGTCTGCTCAACTGCGCTAAATGTCTTATACCCCGGATCTGGAAATCAATACAAACACCTAACTTTCCCATGTGGTTAAGAGAAGTAGATCATATTTTATCTTTAGAAAAAATACACTACACCTTTATGGGAAAACAAGATTTTATTGCGGATATTCTATACATCTGGGAACAAAGGTCACGACAGTGATACATTACAATACACTACATTATTCACTCTAAGCAATGGTTTGAAATCAATAAAATTAGCAGAATTATCTAAACAAATATCAAGTGTTTTGGTAATATGTAAATCCTTCCTATAGATGTGCCTCTAAATGGAGCAAATCGAGAGACTGCTCTTCTATACTGTGTACAACCACTACCATGAGTTAAGTCAATTTATGTTTATTGACTTGTTGTCATTATCTCTAGCGATTACCTGTCTACATATCTATGTTATTGCTACTGTCTTGTAACCAATTATTTGTATAACTGCATTCCCTGTACACCTGTTTGAAAACTTAATAAAACAGTTGAATTTAAAGTGCATTTGTTCTAACAAGGTTCTTTTTCTCTTATCTCTCAAAAAATCTTGCAATATTAGTTACTGAGGGTGGTATATAACTATAACTGATAAGTGATGTATTATAGGATACTGAATGTGGTATATAATAATATTCTGAGTTATTGTAGATAGGAATCAAGACTGTCAGTCCTACTGAATAACGGGGGGTCTAATAAGTGCAGATATCCCCCCTGAGTATATCTTGGCCTTAGAGAACCTGTTCAGTCTTATTTTTAATTGCAGAACCCTTGAAACGGTCAAGGGGCAAAAACAGTGAGATAAAGTTTGTTCAGGGGAAATTGTCATTAGCTTTGAGTTGTTGAAGTGGTTTGAAATATCTTTCAAAAGTGTATTTGTTCTTATTTTTTTTTTTTTAAATCCACGCTACATATGTTAGTGAAAAGTGGTTTACAATCATACACCATGAGATGCTGAGGGGGGTAGTTATCAAGCCGTCTACTTTTCTGGCTTCGCCGGCCCAATACGTCCGCCTAAGCTCGCCTACCTTCGCCGCCGCGGACCTTGAATACGTTCGCCTAAGTTATCAAATAAAGCTGTCAAAAAGCCGCGGGGCGATGAGCAGCGGACTGTGACAGTTATCACTCATCCGATCTCGCTGCCCTTCAGCTTTTTCCCAGCTTTATTGCTAGCCTGTCACTAAGCACTCACACTAAACTACACTGTTCTACCCCCTATACCGGCGCCCCCGGAACCTCCCGCAACTAAATAAAGTTACTACCCCCTAAACCGCCGCTCCTAGACCCCGCCGCAACTCTTATAAATGTATTAACCCCTAAACCGCCGCTCCCGGACACCGCTGCCACCTACATTATACCTAGTAACCCCTATCCTGCCCCCCCTATACCGTCGCCCTCTATTATAAAATTATTAACCCCTATCCTGCTGATCCCGCACCTCTCCGCAACTAAATAAATAGTTTAACCCCTAAACCGCCGCTCCATGAACCCACCGCAACCTATAATAAATTTATTAACCCCTATCCTGCCCCCCACTACGCCGCCGCCACTGTAATAAAATGATTAACCCCTAAACCTAAGTCTAACCCTAACCCTAACGCCCCCCTAACTTAAATATTAATTAAATAAATCTAAATAAATTAACTCTTATTAACTAAATGAATCCTATTTAAAACTAAATACTTACCTTTAAAATAAACCCTAATATAGCTACAATATAAATAATAATTATATTCTAGCTATCTTAGGATTTATTTTTATTTTACAGGTACCTTTCAATTTATTTTAACCATGTACAATAACTATTAAATAGTTATTAACTATTTAATAGCTTACCTAGCTAAAATAAAGAGAAATGTACCTGTGAAATAAATCCTAACCTAAGTTACAATTACACCTAACACTACACTATACTTTAATAAATTATTCCTATTTAAAAATAAATACTTACCTGTAAAATAAACCCTAAGATAGCTACAATGTAATTAATAATTATATTATAGCTATCTTAGGATTTATATTTATTTTACAGGTAACTTTGTATTTATTTTAGCTAGTTAGAATAGTTATTAAATAGTTATTAACTATTTAATAACTACCTAGCTAAAAGAAATACAAAATTACCTGTAAAATAAATCCTAACTTAAGTTACAATTAAACCTAATACTACACTATCATTAAATTAACTAAATAAACTACCTACAAAGAACTACAATGAAATACAATTACATAAACTAACTAAAGTACAAAAAATAAAAAAAGCTAAGTTACAAAAAATAAAAAATTAAGTTACAAACATGTTAAAAATATTACAACAATTTTAAGCTACTTACACCTAATCTAAGCCCCCTAATAAAATAACAAACCCCCCCAAAATAAAAAAAATCCCTACCCTATTCTAAATTACATAAATTTCAAAGCTCTTTTACCTTACCAGCCCTTAAAAGGGCCATTTGTGGGGGCATGCCCCAAAAAGTTCAGCTCTTTTGCCTGTAAAATAAAAATACAACCCCCCCCCAACATTAAAACCCACCACCCACATACCCCTAATCTAACCCAAACCCCCCTTACAAAAACCTAACACTAATCCCCTGAAGATCATCCTACCTTGAGTCGTCTTCACTCAGCCGAGCCACCGATGGAACTGAAGAGGACATCCGGAGCGGAAGAAGTTAATCCTCCAAGCGGCGCTGAAGAAATCTTCCATCCGATGAAGTCATCATCCAGGCGGCGCTGAAGAAGTCTTCGATCCGGCCGATGTCATCTTCAAAGAGGCGCTGAAGAGGTCTTCTATCCGGGCGAAGTCATCTTCCAAGCCGGGTCTTGAATCTTCCTTCCGCCGACGCGGAACCACCTTCTTCACCGACGGACTACGACGAATGACGGCTCCTTTAAGGGACGTCATCCAAGATGGCGTCCCCTCAATTCCGATTGGCTGATAGGATTCTATCAGCCAATCGGAATTAAGGTAGGAAAATCTGATTGGCTGATGGAATCAGCCAATCAGATTGAGCTCGCATTCTATTGGCTGTTCCGATCAGCCAATAGAATGCGAGCTCAATCTGATTGGCTGATTGGATCAGCCAATCGGATTGAACTTGAATCTGATTGGCTGATTCCATCAGCCAATCAGATTTTCCTACCTTAATTCCGATTGGCTGATAGAATCCTATCAGCCAATCGGAATTGAGGGGACGCCATCTTGGATGACGTCCCTTAAAGGAGCCGTCATTCATCGTAGTCCGTCGGTGAAGAAGGTGGTTCCGCGTCGGCGGAAGGAAGATTCAAGACCCGGCTTGGAAGATGACTTCGCCCGGATAGAAGACCTCTTCAGCGCCTCTTTGAAGATGACATCGGCCGGATCGAAGACTTCTTCAGCGCCGCCTGGATGATGACTTCATCGGATGGAAGATTTCTTCAGCGCCGCTTGGAGGATTAACTTCTTCCGCTCCGGATGTCCTCTTCAGTTCCATCGGTGGCTCGGCTGAGTGAAGACGACTCAAGGTAGGATGATCTTCAGGGGATTAGTGTTAGGTTTTTGTAAGGGGGGTTTGGGCTAGATTAGGGGTATGTGGGTGGTGGGTTTTAATGTTGGGGGGGGGTTGTATTTTTATTTTACAGGCAAAAGAGCTGAACTTTTTGGGGCATGCCCCCACAAATGGCCCTTTTAAGGGCTGGTAAGGTAAAAGAGCTTTGAAATTTATGTAATTTAGAATAGGGTAGGGATTTTTTTTATTTTGGGGGGGTTTGTTATTTTATTAGGGGGCTTAGATTAGGTGTAAGTAGCTTAAAATTGTTGTAATATTTTTAACATGTTTGTAACTTAATTTTTTATTTTTTGTAACTTAGCTTTTTTTATTTTTTGTACTTTAGTTAGTTTATGTAATTGTATTTCATTGTAGTTCTTTGTAGGTAGTTTATTTAGTTCATTTAATGATAGTGTAGTATTAGGTTTAATTGTAACTTAAGTTAGGATTTATTTTACAGGTAATTTTGTATTTCTTTTAGCTAGGTAGTTATTAAATAGTTAATAACTATTTAATAACTATTCTAACTAGCTAAAATAAATACAAAGTTACCTGTAAAATAAATATAAATCCTAAGATAGCTATAATATAATTATTAATTACATTGTAGCTATCTTAGGGTTTATTTTACAGGTAAGTATTTATTTTTAAATAGGAATAATTTATTAAAGTATAGTGTAGTGTTAGGTGTAATTGTAACTTAGGTTAGGATTTATTTCACAGGTACATTTCTCTTTATTTTAGCTAGGTAAGCTATTAAATAGTTAATAACTATTTAATAGTTATTGTAAATGGTTAAAATAAATTGAAAGGTACCTGTAAAATAAAAATAAATCCTAAGATAGCTAGAATATAATTATTATTTATATTGTAGCTATATTAGGGTTTATTTTAAAGGTAAGTATTTAGTTTTAAATAGGATTCATTTAGTTAATAAGAGTTAATTTATTTAGATTTATTTAATTAATATTTAAGTTAGGGGGCGTTAGGGTTAGGTTTAGGGGTTAATAATTTTATTACAGTGGCGGCGGCGTAGTGGGGGGCAGGATAGGGGTTAATAAATTTATTATAGGTGGCGACGGTGTAGGGGGGGCAGGATAGGGGTTAATACATTTAATATAGGTTGCGGCGGGTTCAGGGAGCGGCGGTTTAGGGGTTAATACATTATTATAGTTGCGGTGGGCTCCGGGAGCGGCGGTTTAGGGGTTAATATGTATAGAGTAGCTTGCGGTGGGCTCCGGGAGCGGCGGTTTAGGGGGTAATAACTTTATTTAGTTGCGGCGGTGTAGGGGGGGTCAGATTAGTGGTGTTTAGACTCAGGGTACATGTTAGGGTGTTAGGTGTAGACAGCTCCCATAGAAATCAATGGGATGTCTGTCAGCAGCGAACTTGTACTTTCGCTATGGTCAGACTCCCATTGATTCCTATGGGATCCGCCGCCTCCAGGCTGGCGCTTTGAAAAACAGGTACGCTGGGCCGTAAAAGTGCCGAGCGTACCTGCTAGTTTTTTGATAGCTAGCAAAAGTAGTGAGAATGTGCCGCACTTGTGTGCGGAACATCTGGAGTGACGTAAGAATCGATCTGTGTCGGACTGAGTCCGGCGGATCGAAGCTTACGTCACAAAATTCTACTTTTGCCGGTCTCGAGCCTTTGATAACTAAGGCGTATCAGCCTCGCCACAAATACGCTGCGGAATTCCAGCGTATTTGAGGTTGACGGCTTGATAACTAGGCCCCTGAATGTGGTTTATAATAATATTCTGAGACATTGTATATGGGAAGTAATATCTTTATTTTTGTTAATCTCTGTTGAATATTGGGGGGCTTAACAGGTGTAGGTATCTCCTCTGAGTATTTCACGTTTTTTTTTCGTTTTTTTTTTTCTTCTTTTCATAATTATCACATAGGACACTATACAACACTTCCATTATACCAGATTATTACTAAAATTACCCTTTTTGGTAATCTTAAATTTTAATCTACTAAAGCAAACTTTTTCTCACTGGCTTTTCATGGAGAAATTTGTCTATTCAGCTAAAACTAAATCCCCCCACAATGCTGCCTAGAAAAGACAAAAGTACAGCTAAAAATCCCAAATCTTTGCCTCAAGATAGTATAGTAGAAGAACCTAGACCAGCCTATATGGACTTAAACGTTCAACATCTGGTGAAAGAGTTCTCAGCCACAATGCTACCCCATCTTGACCGAATTAGACAGGATGTTGCAACTTTATATTCTGAAGTAAGACAATTTAATAACAGGTTAGATGAGGCTGAAGCCAGAATCTCAGAAATTGAGGAGAGATTAAATTCTCGTGAGCAGGACACTAAATATTATGATATTACTATTAAGAAACTTCAAGAGAGACTAGACCTAGAAGATCGTTCTAGAAGAAACAATTTAAGAATTTTAGGTGTCTCAGAGAGTCAAGAATTTCAAGATCTAAATAAGTTTATAAATGAAACCCTGCCCCTCCTCCTAGAAATACCTAATTGCCGGGCCAAAATAATGGTTGAAAGAATTCACAGGATAGGACCTGAGAAAATTAGACCACATGGTACAGCACTGATAAGACCTATTATTGTTAAACTTTCACATTTTCAAGATGAGGTGGAAATTTTGACTTATTATTGGAAAAAAAATCAGTTTTTTTAAAGGATAAAAAAAATCCTAATATTCCAGGATTATTTGTTGGAAACTTCTACCCATAGAAAAGAAATGGCCCCCTTTTGCTCCCGTTTGATTGAGAAGGGTTTTAATGCTTTTTTGTTATACCCATCGAAAATTTAAGTGTCAAAGGCTGCAGTCTGGCATTTCTTGAATAACAAGTTGGAGGCTAAGCAATTTTTAGAAAATATTGCTGATTAAGTTCATAGGTATTGTCAAGCCAGCTGTTCATTATTTTTTATAGGTCAGCCCTATGCCCACAAAAATTATAAATTTAATGAAACATTGTAGGTTATTTTTCAGTCAGAGGTACTGGAAAAAGGAAAAGGTAATGGTTTGGGGGGGGGGGTTAGCTTCTCTCTTTTTTTTCTTCTTCTCTCTCTCTCCCCACTCTCCCTTGCGCCCCTCCTCCCTTCTGACTCATTCCATTTTTATAAGGTAGAGTGTGTCGCTCATTAACTTAGTGTCATGGAATGGTTACTTCCCCCATTAAACGCAAATCCATATTAAAACACTTAAAGACGTGCAAAGCCCAAATTGCTTTTATTCAGGAAACTTATCTACAAGCTAACGAAATCCCCAAACTTAAATCAGGTTGAGTTGAATAGGTAGTGGAAACTTCAGGTGTTAATAGGAAAAAAGGTGTTGCAATATTATTTCATAAAAATCTTGAGTATAAAATTATGCACACAGATATTGATGAAGATGGCAGATATATCATTGCGCAGGTTATAATATCAGGGCAGAAATACACACTGTGTAATATATATGGACCAAATAATGGGGATAAAGGGTTCTGGAATAATTTAACTAAAAAACTAATAGATCACATATGGCTAGATTACGAGTTTTGCGGTAAGCTGAAAAAGCAGCGTTAACAGGTCCTAACGCTGCTTTTTCACTACCGCTGCTATTATGAGTCTTGCATGTTTAGGTGCACCGCACACTTTTCTGGCCTTACTGCAAACTGACTAATGTAAACTTCATAAACTTTTTTCTTTGGGACTTCCATAGCGCCGATATTAAGAGTCTGTCCTGGGAGGCCAAAAAGTGAGTGGTACACCCTCTACCTCCAAGATTCATGCAATCAGCCAATAGGATTTTTTTAACCATAATTCCGATTGGCTGATTGAATTCTATCAGCCAATTGGAATCTAAGGGACGCCATCTTGGATGACATCACTTAAAGTGATATTCATTCTGAATAAGACGTCGTTTGAAGAGGATGCTCCGCGCCGGATGTTTTGAAGATGGAGCCGCTCCGCGTCGGAAGGATAAAGATAGAAGATGCCATCTGGATGAAGACTTCTGCCCATCTGGAGGACCACTTCTGCCCATCTGGAGGACCACTTCTGCCGGCTTCCTTGAGGACATCTTGCCGCTTGGATGAAGACTTCTCCCGGTAAGTGAATCTTCGGGGGTTAGTGTTAGGATTTTTTTAAGAGTGTATTGGGTTGGTTTATTTTTTAGGTTAATGCTTTGGGCCTGCAATAGAGCTAAATGCCCTTTTAAGGACAATGCCCATCCAAATGCCCTTTTCAGGGCAATGGGGAGCTTAGGTTTTTTAATTAGGCTTTTATTTGGGGGGTTGGTTGTGTGGGTGGTGGGTTTTACTGTTGGGGGTTGTTTGTATTTTTTTTTTACAGGTAAAAGAGCTGATTTCTTTGGGGCAATGCCCCGCAAAAGGCCCTTTTAAAGGCTATTGATAGTTAAGTTTAGGCTAGGGGGGTATTTTGGGGAGGCTTTTTTATTTTGATAGGGCTATTAGGTTAGGTGTAATTAGTTTAATGATCTGTAATTTGTTTTTTATTTTCTGTAATTTAGTGTTTTGTTTTTTTGTGATTTAGCTAATTTAATTTATTTAATTGTATTTAATGTAGGTAATTTATTTAATTGTAGGGTTAGGTTAGGTGTTACTGTAACTTAAGTTAGGTTTTATTTTACAGGTCAATTTTTATTTATTTTAGCTAGGTAGTTATTAAATAGTTAATAATTATTTAGTAACTATTCTACCTAGTTAAAATAAATACAAACTTGCCTGTAAAATAAAAATAAACCCTAAGCTAGCTAGGGTTTAGGGGGGGAGGGGGAGGAAGGGGGGGGAGGGAAGGAGGTGGTTATTGAGGTGTGGTAAGTAACTTATATGCTAGTTATAAATTGGGCTAATGTTATACCTGATTCAAGAGAGCCTTAAGTTCTAAATTCACAGGGCTGACATAGCTTATGAAGCTTACTCAAAATGCGGGGTATAATAAAGGCAAAAGTGATATTAGTAATGCAGGGCCTGCCTACACCAGAGCCATTGTGGCAAACTTCTAGCTAAAACCAAGCGTCACAGTATATCTATGTGCACCCCAACAAGTTATGCATTTGCACCCTATAGCTTAAATTAGACCGGAGGAGCACCTAGTAAGATACCTGCGGACTAAACGGCCAAACCTAATGACAAATGAATTGTAACTTCTTACCTCTTTTCAGACCTGTCAAGCTCTAAATAGTTGGGATGTTAATTTGGGTTAAATTTAACGAATATAATGTGCTCTATGACTCAACATTAAATGTGTTACACGAGCGACACATGTGGCATACAATTTCACGTACTGATAACACAAAATAGTAATAAGATATAACCTTAGTAACTAGTGGAACAAAAATTAGGCTAATACAGCACTGAGAGAAAAATATAAATAAAATAATAAATAATAATAATAATATAAATAAAAATAAAACAATGATCAGCAAGTCGCAGATTTCAACACACACAAATATAAAATCACTGCTATGCGAAATACTCGGTCCCCAGAATATTCCACAACTACTGGGAAGGTTCAAATAAGAAACATAATCAGCATGATGTATATTCCAATTTTATGTGCATAAAATCTTCTGAAATTCTAATGATATTATAATATAGCCACTGTATATTAACTAAGGTGGGTCTAAGGGTAGCTCCATACTAATAGATAGGACCAGTCTTCTAAGTAGGTTCCATATGCTTCATCTGGATAAACCAGAGTGCTCACAAAGTGCAGTGGCATAGCTACTTCTATACAAGCAATAGTATTGTCATGTGATTTTCACTGATATTAAGTAGAACATAAGGGTAGTTACATTCTAATTGAAAAACACATATTTCCTATTTACTTAGTAGAAACCTGGTGATTGGGCACGGGCACGGGCCCTATGCCCATCACACATGATCCCACATAGGTAGAGGCTATATATATCTAAGGGAAAGGAAAAAGAGTTCGATGGAACCAAGTGCAAGTGCGAATATACCAAAGGTTAACAAAGAGAGCAAACAGTAATATACTGAGGCCTTAATATTGTTATCATTATATACCCCCCCATTATAGCAGAGTAAGTGAGCATTGAAGAGGAAATATTCTTGGTCTGCACAATATAAGAACTAGGCATGTCGAGGATATGGCCACCCATTATAACTAAGCTACACCACTGAGATTAAAAAAGCATAAGACCGAAAGGCCTGACACAGTTATCATCCCTTTATATAGTGGCCATATAAGCCTACAGTTAAAGGGACAGTCAACACCAGAATTTTTGTTGTTTAAAAAGATAGATAATCCCTTTATTACCCATTCCCCAGTTTTTTGCAAAACCAACAGTTATATTAATACACTTTTTACTTCTGTGACTAACTTGTATCTAAGCATCTTCTGACCGCCCCTAATCACATGACTTTTAGTTATTTTGCATATTGTTGCATTTTAGCCAATTAGTGCAGTGTCTGCCACTAGCCACGGGCGTGATCACAATGCTATCTATATGGCCTACATGAGCTTGCTCTCCCCTGCTGTGAAAAGTAAATAAAATAGAGGCGGCCTTCAAGGGCTTAGAAATTATCATATGTGCCTCCCTAGGTTTGCTTTCAACTAGAATACCAAGAGAACACAGCAAAAATGTTGATAAAAGTAAATTGGAAAGTTGTTTAAAATCACATGCCCTATTTGAAAAATGAAAGTTTTTTTTGGATTTGACTGTCCCTTTAACTGAATAAAAATGAGCTTCAGATAATGGGGTAAGTTTCAATAAATATTGGTGTGAGCGTATTAACAAGCTAAGAACATAAACTGTAAAGTACTAATATACATAACAAAGGAACTTCATACAAACAGAGCCGGCTACTCATCATATGTCAAACAGTCCAGGAAAAGTCCAAGGGAAATCAAGCAAGGCTCCTCCAAAACTTATAGCACTCGCAAGACCGCAGGAAATATATTGGTCTTAGTGAAATGTAGAACAGTCCATTTAGTCAATGCCTCTTAGGATCGTGACCTCCATGTCTGGCAGCAGACACTGCTCCGCATATCGAGGGATGGTTGCATATGACTGCGCTCGCATGATCCGTCTCATAGCCCCATGGTAGCGAGCCTTTCTAAGTATGTCCGACATGTTTACGCTATAGCCCCAACCAGAAAGAGATATTCTCACAAGAGGGGGTTGAACCGCATATGCCTCCACATACACTACGATGCTCCGCTCCCGAATAATGTGGCTTTGTAGTACCTTACTACAGTGAGGCCTCTGTGATGTTAGGTGATGTCCTTGAATGGGAGACGTTGCAGCTAGCTGGAAATTGGCTGACAAATGAGGTGTGCGTAGGGATTCCATCTCACTGTGATTATTCGTTTGGGACGATGCGCTTAACGTAGTAAGCTGAGCATTAAAGTGTAGGGTCTCAGGCTTCTTGATTTCCATACCTGTTCCGTCCATATTTTTAACTGCGCCAGTTGTCTGGGATGCATATTTGAGCGAATTCTCAAAGTCCACTCGATATTCATCTAGGAGGTTTCCAATCGCCGCAAGAATAAATGTTGATATATCCATGCTGAGGACTTAAGGCGACGCCTGACCCTGCTATCACAAGAAGACACCAAATATCTAGGTTCTCGCTTCACTTTGGTTCTTACACGGGAAAAAAAAAACATGGCTGCTCCCAAAGTCAGTGAATGGTAGAAGGGTAGATATCAGAGTGGCAAAGTATCAGTCACAGAACGTCCCATCGCTTAAAGTGTCAAGCCCTTAGGGTATCTGGACCCTCAAATCCACTAAAATGGTATATTATGAAAGGTCTGAACGGTCGCCAAAGTTGATCTTTATGTGATAATTAGCTGGAGCTGCTGCGATGTGCGACCATTCAGCTTCAGAGTTGGCTCCTCCCCCTATAGTAGGTGATTTTAATCTAATTGCACAATATCCGTTGGATCGTTTACACAGAGTAAAAGCAAAAAAATAAAGCAAGAAGTTATAAATCTGAAATAAATATTCTTAAAAACTTTAAAAAAAACCTTTAAATTTAAAAGATATTTGGAGGCTTCAAAATCCCGACCTAAAAGAATATACATGCAAATCCAAAACGTATAAAACGTTTTAGAGAATCGACTACTTTCTAATAGACTAAACATTAGTAGGTAAGGCTATTAAGGCATTCATTTCTTCAATTATTATTTCGGACCATGCGCCGATCTCGCTACAGCTGCAGTCGGATCAGATAAAAAGGTCTTCCGTGTCTTTTAGCTTTCCAAAATTCCTTTTTAACAATAGGAAATTTAAGAATTGGCTAAATGAAAAATGGAAAGAATTTATCTTCTATAATAAGGAATCAGTACAGAACCCTGAGACCCTTTAGGAAGCATATCTGTGCAAACTTAAATAAAAAACAACGAACGTGGCACTTCTAATCAATTGGTTAATGTTTATAATACATACTTAAGAGAGCTATCGAATGAGAAATGGAGTGCATATCTACAGGCCAAAAAGGAGAGGGAGATATTTTTGCAGCAGAATGCCGCTGTTGAAGTCCTAAGAATAAACTCTAAATTATACAGGTATGGGGGCAAAATGGGCAAATGCCTGTCCGGTCTGGTAAAACAAATTAATGGTCCTAAAACTATATTGGCAATAAAAGGGAGTAAGAAAAGACTAACACAAACTAGTGAAATCAGTTCTGAGTTTTTAAATTACTATAAGCAAATATTTTCTTCTTCAGAAACTAATGAGGATAATAAGAGGAATTTCTGGGAAAGTTGTGAAATTGAAAAGGCTATTAAACAGTTAGCTACCGAATGAGTATTATAAAATTTTGCAGAGCAACATATTGCAAAGCCTTGCTGATTTATTTAATTGCTATTATGTGGAAGGGTGAAGATTCTCACAAGAATTTATAAACGGCTAGATTACGAGTTATGCGTTAAGGTAAAAAAGCAGCGTTATCAGGTCCTAACGCTGCTTTTTTACGCCCGCTGCTATTACGAGTCTTGCAGGTGTAGGTGTACCGCACACTTTTTTGGCCTTACCGCAAACCTACTTACGTAAATTTCGTAAAAGCTTTTTCTATGGGACTTCTATAGCGCCGGTATTACGAGTTTGTCCTGGAAGGCCAAAAAGTGAGCGTTACAGCCTCTACTGCCAAGATTCGTAACACATTTTAAAGTCAGTAGTTATGAGTTTTACACTACAACGCTGTAGCATAAAACTCATAACAAAACTGCTAAAAAGTACACTAACACCCATAAACTGCCTATTAACCCCTAACCGAGGCCCTCCCGCATCGCAAACACTATAATAACAATTTTAACCCCTAATCTGCCGCTCCGCACATCGCCGCCACTATAATAAACATATTAACCCCTAAACCGCCGTACTCCCGCCTCGCAAATACTAGTTAAATATTATTAACCCCTAATCTGCTGTCCCTAACCTCGCCACCACCTACATTACAGTTATTAACCCCTAATCTGCCACCCCCAACATCGCCACTATTCCAAATTTATTAACCCTTTAAACCTAAGTCTAACCCTAACACCCCCTAACTTAAATATAATTTAAATAAATCTAAATAAAATTAATATCATTAACTAAATTATTCCTATTTAAAACTAAATACCTGTAAAATAAACCCTAAGCTACATACAATATAACTAATAGTTACATTGTAGCTAGCTTAGGGTTTATTTTTATTTTACAGGCAAGTTTGTATGCTAAAGGACATTTAGCTCTATTGCTGCCCAAAGCCCTAACCTAAAAATAAAACCCACCTAAAAAAAAAACCCTTAAAAAATCCTAACACTAACCACCGAAGATTCACTTACCGGGAGAAGTCTTCATCCAAGTGGCAAGATGTCCTCAAGGAAGCCGGCAGAAGTGGTCCTCCAGACGGGCAGAAGTCTTCATCCAGACGGCATCTTCTATCTTCATCCTTCCGACGTGGAGCTGGATTGAGCTTGCATTCAGCCAATGGAATGCAAGCTCAATCATATTGGCTGATTCAATCAGCCAATAGGATTGAGATCACATTCTATTGGCTGTTCCAATCAGCCAATGGAATGCGAGCTCAATCCTATTGGCTGATCCAATCAGCCAATAGGATTTTTTCAACCTTAATTCCGATTGGCTGATAGAATTCTATCAGCCAATCGGAATATAAGGGACGCCATCTTGGATGACGTCATTTAAAGGAACCTTCATTCGTTGTTAGTCCGTCGGAAGAAGAGGATGCTCCGTGACGGATGTCTTGAAGATGGACCCCCTCCGTGCCGGTTGGATGAAGATAGAAGATGCCGTCTGGAGGAAGACTTCTGCCCATCTGGAGGACCACTTCTGCCCGTCTGGAGGAACACTTCTGCCGGCTTCATTGAGGACATCTTGCCGCTTGGATGAAGACTTCTCCCGGTAAGTGAATCTTCGGGGGTCAGTGTTAAGATTTTTTAAGGGTGTATTGGGTGGGTTTTATTTTTAGGTTAGGGCTTTGGGCAGCAATAGAGCTAAATGCTCTTTTAAGGGCAATGCCCTTTTCAGGGCAATGGGGAGCTTAGGTTTATTTAGTTAGGGTTTTATTTGGGGGGTTGGTTGTGTGGGTGGTGGGTTTTACTGTTGGGGGGATTGTGTGTATTTTTTTACGGGTAAAAGAGCTGATTTCTTTGGGGCAATGCCCCACAAAAGGCCCTTTTAAGAGCTATTGATAGTTTAGTTTAGGCTAGGTTTTTTTATTTTGATAGGGCTCTTAGATTAGGTGTAATTAGCTTAAAGATCTTGTAATTTGTTTTTTATTTTCTGAAATTCAGTGTTTGTTTTTTTGTAATTTAGCTAATTTTATTTAATTTATTTAATTTAGATAATTTATTTAATTGTAGTGTAGTGTTAGGTGTTAGTGTAACTTAGATTAGGTTTTATTTTACAGGTAAATGTGTATTTATTTTAGCTAGGTAGTTATTAAATAGTTAATAACTATTTAATAACTAATCTACCCAGTTAAAATAAATACAAACTTGCCTGTAAAATAAAAATAAACCATAAGCTAGCTACAATGTAACTATTACTTATATTGTAGCTAGCTTAGGGTTTATTTTACAGGTAAGTATTTAGTTTTCAATAGGAATAATTTAGGTGATAATAGTAGTTTTTATTTAGATTTATTTTAATTATATTTAAGTTAGGGGGTGTTATGGTTAGACTTAGATTTAGGGGTTAATAAATTTAATATAGTGGCAGCGACGTTGGGGGCAGCAGATTAGGGGTTAATAAATGTAGGTAGGTGGGGGCGATGTTAGGGGCAGCAGATTAGGGGTTAATAATATTTAACTAGTGTTTGCGATGTTAAAGTGTGGCGGTTTAGGGGTTAATATGTTTATTATAGTGGCGGCGATGTCCGGAGCGGCATATTAGGGGTTTATAAGTATAATGTAGGTGTCAGTGATGTTGGGGGCAGCAGATTAGGGGTTCATAAATATAATGTAGGTGTCGCCGATGTCCGGAGTGGCAGACTAGGGGTTAATAAGTATAATGTAGGTGTCAGGGACGGCAGATTAGGGGTTAATAAGTGTAAGATTAGGGGTGTTTAGACTCAGGGTTCATATTAGGGTGTTAGGTGTAAACATAACTTTTATTTCCCCATAGGAATCAATGGGGCTGCGTTACTGAGCTTTACGCTGCCTTATTGCAGGTGTTAGACTTTTTCCCAGCTGGCTCTCCCCATTGATGTCTATGGGGAAATCGTGCACGAGCATGTATAACCAGCTCACCGCTGACTTAAGCAGCGCTGGTATTGGAGTGCGGTATGGAGCACAATTTTGCTCTATGCTCACTTCTTGCCTTTTAATGCCGGGTTTGTAAAAACCCATAATACCAGCGCTGTAGGTAAGTGAGCGGTGACAATAACGTGCACGTTAGCAACATACCCAACTTTCCGCAAAACTCGTAATCTGGCCGAAAGTCTGTTATTACTTTAATTCCAAAAAAAGGTAGCGACCCTGAAACTGTAGATGCGTATCGCCCTATCTCTCTACTTAACTCAGACTATAAAATATTAACCTCAAAAGTTGCGGCGATACTTCAGAAGTTATTACCCAAACTGATTCATTCGGATCAAACAGGATTTATGAAAGGCAGATCCTCTTTTTCCAATTAAGGAAGTTGCTTTTAACAGTAGATTATTATAGTGCGCAGAAGATCAAAACCACACGGATAGATAAGGACAAGGCAATTGTAGCCATTATTGTCGAAAAGGCTTTTGATGCAATTGATTGGCAACATCTTTTTGGTGTTTTAGAACGATTCGGTTTCCAGGGTTATTTTCTTAAACTTATTCTTATGTTGTATGATAAACCATTTTTTCGGCACTATCTGTTAATGGGCTAATATCAGATAATTTTCAATTAAACAAAGGTACTAGACAAGGGTGTCCGTTATCACCCCTGCTTTTTAATTTGAGTATCGAACCCTTACCAGTTGTTTTGAGAAACAGTAGGTCAGTATGCTGACGATCTTCTGGTATTTATTAGTACACCAGAGAAAATTTCCCTAAACTGATGAAGATCCTTAATATTTTTAGTACCTTCTCAGGGTATAAGGTAAACTCCCAAAAATTTGAAATGTTGTGGATTCAAAAGGATGAGTATTTCAGAGAAAATATTCCATTTAAGGAAGTTAAGAGCCTAAAGTACCTAGGTATTAATGTAAATTTAGCCCCAGAAAAATGGTATGAAGAAAACGTGACTGGGCTAATTGATAAGGTCCAGAAGGATCTTCAGAGATGGCCAATCTTTCCGCTTACCTTAGCAGGAAAAATGAATTTGGTTAAAATGATTATACTCCCTAAGCTTTTATATGTCATGCAGAATGTTCCCCTGTTATTAAAATCAACTGATATAAAAAGATTGAATAACGCTTTTAAAGGTTTCTTATGGGGGAAGAATACATCTAAACTGTCCTTATATAGACTATCTCAAGAGAGAGAATCTGCAGGTTATAATTTTCCATGCATTCAAAAATATAACTGGGCCTGCTTAATGAAAATTATTCTGGATTGGCTGTTAGATATTGGACATTTTCAATTAAAGGATCTTGAACAGGATCTTTTTGCACCACTGTCTCTTTAAACAGCAATCCATTTAGAAATCTCTTGTTTACCTGAGTTAATGAAGAAGACGGTTACCTTTAAAAACCCTATCTTGGCCTGGTAAAAAATTTGTAAAGCACTACAGGTTGACTTTCATTATACTAAATATTTACCTATTACAGGTAAACCTCTGTTTTCAGAGGGAATGAGCTGTAAAGTGTTTAGAACCTGGAAAACAAAAGGTCTAGAATATTTCTATCAATGTATGGATTTAGTTAGTCACAACATTCGTTCATTAGATGATATTAAATCTCAATTTAGGGTGGACAATAAAGATTTCTTTGGTTATCTGCAGGTTAGACACTTCTTAAATACAAGGAAAGACATATCATTTGTCAAAAACTAGGATGACCTATTGACTTTGACTTCCCTCTTTCAGGCGAGTATGCACTCCATTTCTTATTGGTATAAGCTATTGCTGCTAAGAGAGGGGGAATCCAACCTGGATTCTTTGGTACGTAGATGGGCGATAGACATTACAGGGATTAACAACAACGCTATAAGCCAAAGCATTGTGAGAACTTGGCTTGCCACACCTTTACTTTCCTGGAGAGAATCGCAACTAAAATTAATTAATCATACATGTGTAACACCATACTTTTTAACTATATGGAATAAAAACCAAAGCTTCTATTGTAAGAGATGTAATTTTCCTAGAGCAAACCTTGATCACTGTATTTGGAGCTGTCCTAAGGTACTCAGTTTCTGAGCCAAAATTTATTTTTGGCTCTCAAAAATTACTAGACAACAGTTGTTCCTAAAAATAGAGGATATAATCCTGTTATATGAAAATATACAACCATTGCCAAATCCAAATCTTAGTTTTATAAATGTCACGATATTATGTGCAAGGAACATTATCTTTTCTTCATGGAAATCTAAAAAAAGCGCCAAACTTCTTACAATTTTTCAATAATATGCATATGAAACTGGTACTGGAACAATATGACACATCCAACGATTTAGAACATGAAATACATAGTTTTTTTAAAAAATGGGGTAATTGTATTCAAAATTTACCAGATAAAGTTCAGAAACAGTATATTTATCCATTTCGGAATTCAATCTATATTCAAGAAGCTTACTTGAGAGGTGAATTTTCTGATTAGAAAACATAAATTTAATTCATGGAGGTGAATTTTTTCCCTCCCAAGCTCTCTTGGTGTGCATTATTTGGTTTATTTATGATATTTTGTTAATTATTGTTTCTGTTTATTTTATGTTATGGTATAGTTATTTTATTTATGTTATGTTTTTTAAAAATGGAAAATGAAAGAAAGGATCCTAAGCTATGGCCTCCTTACCGAACAAATACAGGACTGTAACAAACTAATTACTGGACTTAAGATGGAATAATACTTTTTCAATGTCTTGTGTTTGATACAATGTACACATTTTCTTACAGATGTACCATGTTTTTCATTGCTGTATGCTCGTGAGAGTTCCTTTCTCACTGAATAAACAAAGTTTTAAAAAAAATAGTAAGAGAACAAAGCAAATTTGATGCTAAGGAGTAGATTTATCAAATGTCAGGCGGTCAAGCAGAATTGCTTGAGCAATTTATCATTGCTCAAGCATTTCGGGAGAAATGCTTGTGCAATGCTGCCCCCTGCACATTCTGCACAATCGGCTGCTAGCAGGGGGTATCAATCATGATTGCTGTCCACCACCTCAGAGTTGGCGGATGAGTTAAGGAGCAGAGATCTTGCAACCGCTGCTTCTTAACTTGAGTTTCAGGCGGACCTGGAACTTCAGGGTAGATTGCAGCATCCACTGCTTGAAAAATCTACCCCTATAAGTGAATTGGAAAGTTGTTTAAAATTGCATGCCCTATGTAAATTATGGGTTTAATTTTGACTAGATGGTCCCTTTAAGTGTATCATAAAGCTAAATATTCCCAGCCAAACAGGTAGGATGAAACGCAATAACATAACGTGGGAACATGACCATGTAGAAGCTATTTCCATTCTTATAACAAGTTAGTAGTGTTATGTTTTAATTCTCTGCTATCTGCACTATCAAAAAATTATGCAATTTTGCAAAATTAAAACTATTGTAGTTATGGAAATGCTGTATGATACTTGGAAAGTCCTTAATTTGATGAAACTCAAATAACATATAAATTGCACAGCTATACTTGTAAAATAAAGGTTACATTCAGTGAAAACCGTATACACAAGACCATATAATACAGCATCATCAAGACTACTAAATAGGCCAAGACTCAACTTTAACAGTAGACTATAACCAAATTTGTACATAGTATCTGAGAAAATAGAGTGCATGTGTCAATTTTAACGCCACTTAGAGATGGAGTATAAAAAACGGCAAGTAAGGTAGCTGTAAGCAAGCTTTAAAAAAAAAAGTTAATGGACTAGACCCTGGTTTCTCAACAGCCGGGCCGTGGCCCAGTACCGGGCCGTGATAGCCCTGCTGGTGGGCCCTGACCTGTCATGCCCCCACTGCACACTCTTACCCCACTGCACACCAAGGGCAGACTGAGACCAATCAAGGCCCCAGGAAAACTGTCTCACACTGACCCAAATGTATTCAAATTCATGCAAATGAACATGGTAGCCTCCCTGCCCTAATCCCAACAGGCCCATCAACCTCCAGAGCCAGGACCCCCAACATTAAGGGCCAAAGAAAGGGCCCCCAAACTACCGGGCCCTGGACATGTCCAGCTAAAATTTACCGGGCCTTGAGGTCACTTTGGTTGAGAACCACTGGACTAGACCATTCCTAGTTTAGCAAGTTGGGATACAAATTCAGTGAACACCACTTCAAATTGTATAACACAATTTTTGATAAATGGGTGGTAGCCTTTCTGATGAGCGGAAGTTCGCAAGCAAAAGAAAGTATAAGCCAGGTTGCCCATCTATCTCCATTTTACCCCCAAACTTTGAGCATTCACACTGTACAGAGTTCCCCTCCCGGCTAAAGCAACTGATCTTTGAAGTAACTAGAATTACTATCTCCCAGCTGTTCAAATCTTTTTAAAGGGCACTATGTGAGGTATTTTCAGATATTCTGCTTAATAACTGATAAAGGGTATAGGGCACCTCTGCGAGACAGTCACACCCCAGAGGAGAAGGTTTTTTACTTTCTCAGTATGCTTCTTACAGTTAAACTCTGCTTTGGCAAATTCAGTAGTAGTTAAATCTTGAGACAACTGCTGACTGAAAAGAACTTGTGTGCCCTGCAAAATTTGCAGTGTTACTCCAACCAGTTCACAGAGCCTTTGCTCAATTTTCTTAAAGTGATCTTTTAAAATCTCAGCCTCCCATCAACTAAGGGCTCCAATCTGTACCAGGGGTCAGGGTCAGTTGTAACACAGACAGTCCCGAATAGTACTAGTTGCGCTTCAAAGATGGGTGGGACAGTAAATCCAAAAAACTTTTATGTCATTTTAAATGATGAATTTTAGATCCAGCTATTTATTCAATCCTCTAGTGTTTGTGTTATTTTTTGAATTTAAATATCACTATTATATTATCCATTTAACTAGAGTGATAACTTTATCATTGGCTATTTTTTTTGAAGAAAAACAGCCATTTCTTCATCAAAATGTATTAAAGGAACAGGCTACTTTTAAATTGTTATTGTTTAGATAGATAATCCCTTTCCCAAGTTTTGCATAACCAACACTGTGATATTAAAGGGACATAATACTCATATGCTAAATCACTTGAAACTGATGCAGTGTAACTGTAAAAAGCTGACAGGAAACTATCACCTGAGCTTCTTTATGTAAAAAAGAAAGATATTTTACCTCACAACTTCCTCAGCTCAGCAGAGTAAGTTCTGTGTAAAAAGTTCTGTGTAAAAAGTTATATATACTCAGTTACTGCCCAGCTGCAGGTAAAAAAAAATAATGAAGAAATGAACAGTAGCCAATCAGCATCAGCAGTGCTGAGGTCATGAAATCTTTTACTGTGATCTCATGAGATTTCACTTAACTCTCATGAGATTTCATTGTAAACTTCCTTACACTGAATAGGGAAATAAGATGTGTGCACAAAAGCTCGCTCCTTCCGCTGTCCCGGGACAGGCATACTGATTTGTTGCTTAGAAGTCCTTTACAATGGGATGTGGCTACTGAGAAACTTTTGAGGTAAAATATCTTTCTTTTTTTACATAGAGATGTCCAGGTGATATTTTCTAGTCAGCTTTTTATAGCTATACTGCATCACTTTCAAGTGTTTACACATTTGGGTATTTTGGCCCTTTAATACACTTATTACCTCTGTGATTACCTTGTATCTAAGCTTTTGCAGACTGTCCCCTTTTCTCAGTGCTTTTGACAGATATTCATTTTAGCAACTGTAAAAATGCTCTAAGATAATAGCCTACCTACGTTTAGCTTTCAAAAAAGAATACCAATAGAACAAAGCAAATTTGATGATTAAAGTAAAATGCAAAGTTGTTTAAAATGACATGCCCTATCTGAATTATGAAAATTTAATTTTGACTAGACTGTCCCTTTATGCTTTAATTACAGATTTTAAGGCAGAAACTGCTTCTTTTGCTTCTCAGCCCTACACTTGCTCGTTCAGGGTGATTGACATGTTCTGCTCCTTGGACAGTTAATAAGGATGGTATTTGGATTGGATGCTGAAGAGTTAAGAGCTGTCTGGAATTGTAATGCTCGTGGGATTTCTTTCATGTAATTAGCAAGAGTCCATGAGCTAGTGACGTATGGGATATACATTCCTACCAGGAGGGGCAAAGTTTCCCAAACCTCAAATGCCTATAAATACACCCCTCACCACACCCACAAATCAGTTTTTACAAACTTTGCCTCCTATTGAGGTGGTGAAGTAAGTTTGTGCTAGATTCTACGTTGATATGCGCTCCGCAGCAGATTGGAGCCCGGTTTTCCTCTCAGCGTGCAGTGAATGTCAGAGGGATGTGAGGAGAGTATTGCCTATTTGAATTCAATGATCTCCTTCTACGGGGTCTATTTCATAGGTTCTCTGTTATCGGTCGTAGAGATTCATCTCTTGCCTCCCTTTTCAGATCGACGATATACTCTTATATATACCATTACCTCTACTGATTCTCGTTTCAGTACTGGTTTGGCTTTCTACTACTTGTAGATGAGTGTCCTGGGGTAAGTAAGTCTTATTTTCTGTGACACTCTAAGCTATGGTTGGGCACTTTTATATAAAGTTCTAAATATATGTGTTCAAACATTTATTTGCCTTGTCTCAGGATGTTCAACGTTCCTTATTTCAGACAGTCAGTTTCATATTTGGGATAATGCATATGAATTAATCAATTTTTTTCTTACCTTAAAATTTGAATTTTTCCCTGTGGGCTATTAGGCTCGCGGGGGCTGAAAATGCTTAATTTTATTGCGTCATTCTTGGCGCGGATTTTTTTGGCGCAAAATTTTTTTTCTGTTTCCGGCGTCATACGTGTCGCCGGAAGTTGCGTCATTTTTTTGACGTTTTTTTGCGCCAAAAGTGTCGGCGTTCCGGATGTGGCATCATTTTTGGCGCCAAAAAGCATTTAGGCGCCAAATAATGTGGGTGTCTTTTTTGGCGCTAAAAAATATGGGCGTCACTATTGTCTCCACATTATTTAAGTCTCATTATTTATTGCTTCTGGTTGCTAGAAGCTTGTTCACTAGCATTTTTTCCCATTCCTGAAACTGTCATTTAAGGAATTTGATCAATTTTGCTTTATATGTTGTTTTTTCTATTACATATTGCAAGATGTCTACGATTGACCCTGAGTCAGAAGCCACTTCTGGAAAAATGCTTAACTGAGTTTCAGTTCTACCAAAGCTAAGTTCATTTATTTTAAATGTTATAAATGTTTATCTTTAGCTATGGTTTGTAATAAGTTATTATGATATACTTTTACATGCAGATTCCATTAGTATTTATGCTTTATACATTTCCATTCTTAAGTACAAGAAATGTTTAGAAGATTTATAAGAAATATTTTTTCTGATTAAGGCTTTGTCTGACTTCGTGCCTTCTAATACAATTTTTAGGTCTTTTTCACTTATTTTTTAATGATTGAAGTTTCAAATGACCAACAACATACTGATTTATCCTTCTCTGATGATGTTTTTTTTCTCTTTCAGAAAATTCTCTTCATCAGATATTTTTTTTTTTTTTTTAATAATTTTTATTGAGGAATATTCAAAGGCATACAATAGTCATAAAAACAGGTTCTTGCATTGCATGTCACATACAGTAAGATTTAGTGTTACAAGAATGAGAAAACTAACACAGAAAATAAACGCAAGTGTAACAATTTACATATCATGCAACCATGAGATACATAGAATGCCAAATATTGAAATGCCTTTTAAATAAAATCCTAGGCCGCTCTTGGACCATCACAAGCATTTAAGATAAAAAAAAGGCATGTGCAAACAAAAGAGACCACTTGTGGGTCTCGTTGGTAAACCTCAGTTTTTTATAATTTTATCTCTAACTAATATGAATAGTGTGTAAATTAAGTAAGGTGCTAAAGGGATAATATTATTACGTGCATATATATATTTGGACAATCTTGCATAGATTAAGAAAAAAATAAAGCTAAGTATAATGATAACCTGCAAGATTTAGCTAGAAAGGAGGGTATATAGGGTGCGGTATATATGAGAAAAACCGCGTGGTCAGTCCTCCCACTTAAGGGAGGCATATTAAGTGGAGTGGGGGGGCGGAGGTGATGAGTTACCTACGAGAAGCAGATAAGAGATGTCAGCTTGTCTTCTAAATTTGCCAAACAGATGCACAGGAAATAGGTTGATTATAGGGGTGGGGGGGGAGGTGGGAGTTTGAATCTCTTCATCAGATATTGACACTAACAAATCTACTTTTTTATAAATTTTTTTATTAAAGTACATTTGTTCTTTGTTGAAGAGGTGTTGATTATTTTGGATATTAAGGTAACTAGTTCTTTAAGACTAGCTGACACTATTTCTGCCTTTTTATTCTTCTGTGATTTCAGAGGTTTTATTTCCAATTCCCCATACTAGGGAATGGAATAGGCTGAGAATTCTCTTTTATTCCTTCTTCAAAGGTTTTAAACTATATTCTTTGTCAGCAGTTAAATTCAATTTGGAGGGTTCTCCAATTTATTGGGGCTATCTTTACTCCTACTAATTATGCTATTGTTTCTATAGCAAAATAATATTTATTTTCCTTTATATAGTTGAATCTTATTTATGGAAAATTATTTAGTTTCAGGTACTTTTCTTGGTCCTGTGATATTGCAATTGCTTCATTTTTTTCTGTTTACTTTAAGATCAAGTATCAGATTATGAGTTATTTTAGCATTGTTAAAGGGACAACATTTACTAGACTAGGTGCTGTTGCATTTGTCTTGTTGTTTTGCATTTTGCAAGTCCTCTGTCTTGACTGGTCCTTTAAACTGGAATATCATGCTAATGATTTCATTTGTGTCTTCATTTTATTGAATATATTCGCAAATGAGGGTTAATCTATGTCTTTAGCTATTTTAGCTAGATAGAATTTTGTGATTTAAAAAAAAAAAAAAAAAATCCATATTTCTTTTGTTCTAAGATAATCAATTATTTGTTTTATAATTGGATTCAATTCTTAACTGTTACTATGGGCTTCAAGATTGAGTTCTAAGACTAAAACTTTAAGCTTATACTAGTTTGGTTGTTCTTATTAAGGAACGAATTCCTGAGTTCTTTCCCAAGTAACATGTTTTAAATTGGGGTTCGAAATCAGCTCCCTAATATTGCGATGTACGTGCCGTATTCCAGCTTGGCTGGTAAGGGGCAGGTTAAGACTTCTTTGAAATTTATTTGGTTCTATTTTGTCCAAATTTCTTTGATTTTATTCCAGTAAGGCTAACGCTTTCTTTAAGTGTGTTTCTGTCCTATATATTTTGGATACTGTTGAAGCATGGCTGAGCACCCATGGGGTTCAAGCGCTGCTCAGACCTGGAATCTTCTGGGGTATTTCTTCCAGTTCCTTTTTTAGGAACTGGGTTTTGGAGTTTTATTCAAACTATTCTGCCTTTTTATGGTCACTGATAGCATTATTTGTTTTCATTAGATACAATAAATGCATATTTTTCATTTTTCTGTTTTCATTCAGATAATTTCCTGAGGATGCGGAATCTCATATGATTCACTTTGCTCTTCAGGACATAGTTAGAGGATCTTTTTTTCAAAAGTTCTTGATTCCTCACGTAAGGGTCACCTTTTTTTAGGTTTCCAGATGGTTTATGTCACTGTCTTTGTCTCTATCGGACAAGGGACAATTTGTATTGGGTTCCGTCTGTCGGTACCTTTAGTCTCTATTATTTCCTTCAGTTGCTATTTATGCATAGAAGTTTTAACAGCATTGGATTCAATTCCCTTTGCTCATTTTCAATGGAAAGATCCTTTCCAGCTTTTTATGAGTTTTGTTTCTTCAAGAACATGGTTGGAGGATCAATTAACCAATCAGTTTGTTGATTCCTCAGACAAGAGTAACCTTTTTTAGGTTTCCAGATAGATTCAGTGTCCATGACTCTGTCTCTGTCGGACAAGAGACGTCTGAATTTGGTTTCAGCTTATTGAAACCTTCAGTCTCAATCATTCCCTTCGGTAGCTTTATGCATGGAAATTCTAGGTTCTTATGACTGCTGCATTGGACGTGTTCCCCTTTGCTCATTTTCACATGTGACCTCTTCAGCTCTGTATGCTGAACCAGTGGTGCAAGGATTATACAAAGATATCTCATTTAATATCTTTAAAACCGATTGTTCGACACCCTCTGACGTGGTACAGACCACCATCGTTTAGTTCAGGGGGCTTCTTTTGTTCTTCCAACCTGGACTGTGATCTCAACAGATGCAAGTCTGACAGGTTGGGGAGCTGTATGGGGGTTTCTGACAGCACAAGGGGTTTGGGAATCTCAGGAGGTGAGATTTCCAATCAACATTTTGGAACTCCGTGCAATTTTCAGAGCTCTTCAGTCGTGGCCTCTTCTAAAGAGAGAGTCGTTCATTTGTTTACAGACGGACAATGTCACAAATGTGGCATATGTCAATCTTCAAGAGGGACTCACAGTCCTCTGGCTATTAAGGAAGTATATCGAATACTTGTATGGGCGAAATCCAGCTCCTGTCTAATTTCTGCGGTTCATATCCCAGGTATAGACAATTGGGAAGCGGATTATCTCAGTCGCCAAATGCTACATCCGGGTGAATGGTCTCTTCACCCAGAGGTATTTCTTCAGATTGTTCAAATATAGGGACTTCCAGAAATAGATCTGATGGCTTCTCATCTAAACAAGAAGCTTCCCAGGTATCTGTCCAGATCCAGGGATCCTCAGGCGGAAGCAGTGGATACATTGTCACTTCCTTGGAAATATCATCCTGCTATATCTTTCCGCCTCTAGTTCTTCTTTCAAGAGTGATTTCCAAAATTCTAAAGGAGCGTTCGTTTATTCTGCTGGTGGCTCCAGCATGGCCTCACAGGTTTTGGTATGCGGATCTTGTCCTGATGGCTCCTTGCCATCCGTGGACTCTTCCGTTAAGTCCAGACCTTCTATCACAAGGTCCTTTTTTTCCATCAGGATCTCAAATCCTTAAATTGAAGGTATGGAGATTGAACGCTTGATTCTCAGTCATAGAGGTTTCTCTGACTCCGTAATTAATACTATGTTGCAGGCTCGTAAATCTGTATCTAGGATGATATATTATCGAGTCTGGAAAACTTGCATTTTTTGGTGTTTTTCTCATCATTTTTCTTGGCATTCTTTTAGAATTCCTAGAATTTTACAGTTTCTTCAGGATGGTTTGGATAAGTTTTTTCTGCAAGTTCCTTAACCCCTTAATGACCGAGGACGTGCAGGGTACGTCCTCAAAAAAAAGGCAGTTAACGCCTGAGGACGTACCCTGCACGTCCTCGGTGTGGAAAGCAGCTGGAAGCGATCCTGCTCGCTTCCAGCTGCTTTCCGGTTATTGCAGTGATGCCTCGATATGGAGGCATCCTGCAATAACCTTTTACGGCCATCCGATGCAGAGAGAGCCACTCTGTGGCCCTCTCTGCACCGGACATCGATGGCCGGTTTCGTTGGTGGGTGGGAGCCGACTTGGGAGGCGGGTGGGCGGCCATCGGTGTGCCGCATGACGTCAAGGGGGGCGGGATCGGGGGCGCGATCGTCGGGCGCGCGCACGGGCGCGCGCGCGTGCACGGAGGGTGGCGGGCGGGCGCGTGCACGGGGCGGGAGCGGGTGGGAACCGCTACACTACGGAAAATGTTTTAATAAATAAACCTAATCTAAGCACAAAAAGTGATCATGGAGGGGATCATGGAGGGGTGGGGGGTTGGTTTTGTGTGGGGGGAAGCTACACTACAGAAACTTTTAATAAATGTATAAAAAAAACATTTTTTTCTTCTAAACTGGGTACTGGCAGACAGCTGCCAGTACCCAAGATGGCGCCCATTAAGTTAGAGTGGGAGGGTTATAGAGCTTTTTAGGGGGGATCAGTGAGGTTGGGGTCTAAGGGGGGATCGTACACATCAGCATATGTAAATATGCTTCTTTTTTTTTTTAAAAAAAAAGGGCCAAATACCTTTTATTTTAGTACTGGCAGAGTTTCTGCCAGTACTTAAGATGGCGGGGACAATTGTGGGGTGGGGGAGGGAAGAGAGCTGTTTGGGAGGGATCAGGGGGTCTGATGTTTCAGGTGGGAGGCTGAGCTCTACACTAAATCTAATATTAACCCTGCAAGCTCCCTACAAGCTACCTAATTAACCCCTTCACTGCTAGCCATAATACACGTGTGATGCGCAGCGGCATTTAGCGGCCTTCTAAATACCAAAAAGCAATGCCAAAGCCATATATGTCTGCTATTTCTGAACAAAGGGGATCCCAGAGAAGCATTTACAACCATTTGTGCCATAACTGCACAAGCTGTTTGTAAATTATTTCAGTGAGAAACCTAAAATTGTGAAAAATGTAACTTTTTTTTTTATTTGATCGCATTTGGCGGTGAAATGGTGGCATGAAATATACCAAAATGGGCCTAGATCAATACTTGGGGTTGTCTGCTACACTACACTAAAGCTAAAATTACCCCAAAAAGCTCCCTACATGCTCCCTAATTAACCCCTACACTGCTGGGCATAATACACGTGTGGTGCGCAGTGGCATTTAGTGGCATTCTAATTACCAAAAAGCAACACCAAAGCCATATAAGTCTGCTATTTATGAACAAAGGGGATCCCAGAGAAGAATTTACAACCATTTGTGCCATATTTGCACAAGCTGTTTGTAAATAATTTCAGTGAGAAACCTAAAGTTTGTGAAAAAATTTGTGAAAAAGTGAACGATTTTTTTTATTTGATCGCATTTGGCGGTGAAATGGTGGCATGAAATATACCAAAATGGGCCTAAATCAATACTTTGGGTTGTCTTCTAAAAAAAAATATATACATGTCAAGGGATATTCAGGGATTCCTGAAAGATATTAGTGTTCCAATGTAACTAGCGCTAATTTTGAAAAAAAGTGGTTTGGAAATAGCAAAGTGCTACTTGTATTTATGGCCCTATAACTTGCAAAAAAAGCAAAGAACATGTAAACATTGGGTATTTCTAAACTCAGGACAAAATTTAGAAACTATTTAGCATGGGTGTTTTTTGGTGGTCGTAGATGTGTAACAGATTTTTGGGGTCAAAGTTAGAAAAAGTGTGTTTTTTTCCATTTTTTCCTCATATTTTATAATTTTTTTTATAGTAAATTATAAGATATGATGAAAATAATGGTATCTTTAGAAAGTCCATTTAATGGCGAGAAAAACGGTATATAATATGTGTGGGTACAGTAAATGAGTAAGAGGAAAATTACAGCTAAACACAAACACCGCAGAAATGTAAAAATAGCCTTGGTCCCAAACGGACAGAAAATGGAAAAGTGCTGTGGTCATTAAGGGGTTAAAAGGACAAATCTTTGCTCTTTCTGTTCTTTTTCACAGAAAGATTGCTAGTTTTCCTGATTTTTATTGTTTTGTACAAGCTTTGGTTTGTATAAAACTTTGTTATTAAGTCAATTTCTCCTCCTTGGAGTTTGAATTTGGTTCTGGGGGCTCTTCAAGCTCCTCTGTTTGAACCTATGCATTCTCTGGACATTAAATTACTTTCTTGGAAAGTTTTGTTTCTTTTGGCCATCTCTTCTGCTAGAAGAGTTTCTGAATTATCTGCTCTTTCTTGTGAGTCTCCTTTTCTGATTTTTTCATCAGGATAAGGCGGTGTTGCGAACTTCTTTTAAATTTTTACCTAAGGTTGTGAATTCTAACAACATTAGTAGAGAAATTGTAGTTCCTTCATTATGTCCTAATCCTAAGAATTTTAAGGAGAGATCATTGCATTCTTTGGATGTAGTTAGAGCTTTGAAATAAGACCTCTGCCATTTCTTTGGCATCTTGGTTGAAATCTTTAATTCATCATGCTTATGTCGAGTCGGGTAAAACTCTGCCTCAAAGGATTACAGCTCATTCTACTAGGTCAGTTTCTACTTCCTGGGCGTTTAGGAATGAAGCTTCGGTTGATCAGATTTGCAAAGCAGCAACTTGATTTTCTTTGCATATTTTTACTAAATTCTACCATTTTGATGTGTTTTCTTCTTCTGAAGCAGTTTTTGGTAGAAAAATACTTCAGGCAGCTGTTTCAGTTTGATTCTTCTGCTTATAATTTCAGTTTTTTTCATTATAAGATTTAAACTTTGTTTTGGGTGTGGATTATTTTCAGCGGAATTGGCTGTCTTTATTTTATCCCTCCCTCTCTAGTGACTCTTGCGTGGAAGATCCACATCTTGGGTAGTCATTATCCCATACGTCACTAGCTCATGGACTCTTTCTAATTACATGAAAGAAAACATAATTTATGTAAGAACTTACCTGATAAATTCATTTCTTTCATATTAGCAAGAGTCCATGAGGCCCATTCTTTTTTGTGGTGGTTATGATTTTTTTTGTATAAAGCACAATTATTCCAATTCCTTATTTTTTATGCTTTCGCACTTTTGTCTTATCACCCCACTTCTTGGCTATTCGTTAAACTGATTTGTGGGTGTGGTGAGGGGTGTATTTATAGGCATTTGAGGTTTGGGAAACTTTGCCCCTCCTGGTAGGAATGTATATCCCATACGTCACTAGCTCATGGACTCTTGCTAATATGAAAGAAATGAATTTATCAGGTAAGTTCTTACATAAATTATGTTATTTCCCTATCAAACGAAACTTGGCCAGTAGTCTTCTTATCCCAGCGTCAAGTGGAAGGATAAGGAAATATCCCAGAACAAAATCAGAGGTATGAAATGAGGTAACTAGTACTCACGGAATACAGGGCAGTCCTTAAAATCAGCTGTACAGGGGGAAAAAACAGAGAGGTCAGAGACAGGCAAGGTTTGGCAACAATAAGGCAATCCAGCAGTTTAGGGGTTAAAGAGCAGAGTGGTCAGGCAGGCAAAGTTCAGCAACAAGGTATCCAGCAGTTCAGGGGTTAAACAGCAGAGTGGTCGGACAGGCAAAGTTCAGCAACAAGGTATCCAGCAGTTCAGGGGTTAAACAGCAGAGTGATCAGACAGGCAAAGTTCAGCAGCAATAAGGTAATCAACCAACAGTAGAAAATAGAACCCAGGAGCACACAGAGTAAGTCCTATACTTGGGCAGTGTGTATAAGGTATGCAGGTACTTACATAGGCGCCGGTTCGCGCCAAGGAGACTCTGAGGATCCAACCGGCATGAGAGGGGAATTGACGTGCGACAATGACGTCATCACCGCACACTCACATCAACCGCCACGTCTATGGCAACAGCCATAGCAACAGAGCAGCGCAATGGAAGAAAGGAGCAGCGCAGCATGACAGGAATAAGTGAACGCATGCAATATACTGCAGATTTTCAGAGGTGTGACTAAAGGGTATATTTATTAAGCAGTGTATGTTGCTGTTTCTGTAAGTTATGAAGCAGCGTTCTTAAAGAGACAGTTCACCCCAAAAAATTAAATTATTCCCAATGATCCTATTTACCTGCTAGAGTGTATTAAATTGGTTACAAGTAGCTCCTTTACTCCTATTTCAGCATTTGAAATAGCTGATTTAGCCTGTGGTATAACCACCTATACTGAAAGTTTTGATACTGGAGTATATGCTATTGACAAGCCTAAGTAAACACAGCCAGCAGAAAAAGCAACACTCTCAGTGGGATGCAGGATAGTTAAGTAATAAAATGATAATTGTCCATTGTTCTCTCTATATATTGAGCTTTGGTGTTCCAGACAAATATAAGATAAGGAAGCAAGTCTGTATACTCGTTATAACATAATGAGATCTGATATCACCTTTAAATTCAACCCATTGTAATAGGCTGTGGTTTCAAAGCACAAAATCAGCTACTTCATATACACAAATAAGCATGAAAATGCAATATCTCAAATATTTTATACTCTGCAGTTTATATAACAAGTTATTTAAAATACATTAATGGAAAATCAATTTTACAGTGTACTGTCCCTTTAAGACTGCAGCACCTTAACTCATCTGCTACCTCTAAGGTGGTGGACAGCAATCATCCCGATCAGATACGATCGGGTTGATTGACAACCCCTGCAAGCGGTGCAGGGGGTGGCATTGCACAAGTATTTTACCAGAAATGCTTGTGCAATGAAAAATGCCGACAGCGTATGCTGTTGGCATTTATCGATGTTTGGGCGGACATGATCTGCTACATGCCCAACATTTGATAAATCTACCCCTTAAGGTCATTGCAAATCATACAGTGTACACTATTTGGTTTAAGGGGATTCTGCACTGCTAAGCACATACATAAGATAAGGTATTTTTTATACACCCTACTTGTTCACACATTCACAAACTGACCAGAAAGCTCTGTATTTAGAACGTTTATTATGGAGGATGCAAGACAAATATCATGGTATTTAGCCAGTCACTGGACCTCAATGTTAGCAAATGAATCCCTGATTAAGATTAGCCATTGTAGTCAAGCGAGAGATGGGGTTAATTGGTATATTGCAGGTATTAAACAATTGTATGCATGACCCACCTCTTTTATTAAACAGGAGGATAAAAAGAACTTCACAATTATGGAATCTGAGATTTATATATATTTTTTTCAATTACTACCACAAATCCCATTCAGAGAATACATACACAAAGGTTTATCAACTCCATTTTGAAGGGAAAAAAATATATTCTTACCTGATAAATTAATTTCTTTCCGTAAGGCAACTTAAAAAAATAAGCTCAAATCAAGTATTGTATTCAATCAATCTTTTATGAAAACCTATTATGTGCAAGGTCAGGAGAACCTTAAAAGTTTTGGGGGAAAATCAGGTCGATTTTGGCCAGGCCAGAAACAGAAAATGTGCCGTCTGCATCTTCTCTGTAATGCTTTAGATAGAAAGGCTACTGGGGAAATAAAATTTAGAACCTGTATTTTCCAAACAAATCTTTAGACCCGATTATCTAACATTAGGTGGTTCAGGTGTGAAAAAACACGTACTTACTAGCAGGGGCTGGAATTCTCTAAACAGTGCCTTTCCCTGCAAATTTGTGAGATGTCTTCTGAAGAAAGTAATGGAGCTTATTATAGAGATCCAAGTTAGTAGAACAGTGTTTCCCAACTCCAGTCCTCAGGACCCTTAACAGGCCAGGTGAAATAATCAGCTGATGGGTGAGCTGATAATTTAACTGTGCTCTAGTTAAGATATAATGAATATCTGGCCTGTCAAATGTCCTGGGGACTGGGTTTGGGAAACACTGTAGTAAACGGTGCACTTTACAAATTAAATACTACACATTTTTTTTAGAGAAAGTTCAACCGAGTAGCAGAGACAGGGAAACTCTTTTTACAATAAGAAAACCAAAACACTGTAAATTTCATATTAAAGTGCAAATTTGCAGTGTCGGTACTTTTATTATTTTTTATTTCGACTGTTTTGTTGAATTTTCCATAAAATGCAATACTTATAGAACTATTTACTTACAAATTTTTTTTTTTATTTTTTTTTTTCAATATTTATTTTTTATTGAGGAAAAAAGAAAAAGTTGACAGGCAAGGACTCAGGTTACAATGTCCACAATTGCATATTCTACAGTAAGAGTATAAGATCCTAGACAAAGAGTGTGAAATACAATAATACCTCCCACTGCAAAGATATTACCCGTGTAATAAAATAGAAAATAACAACAAGTTAAAATCCTCAGTTTTCTACCTCCACAACATTAACAAGGTCACTCTTGGACCACTAACAAATGTATTATAAAAAGTAGCGGGAGGATTACATAACTATAAGGCCACTTTTGGACCTTTATATGCTAATGAAACACATCTATCATGAGAGTAACAGAAACTACTAACTTAAACGGTATATATAGAGGAATCCCCTCCTACAAAGACAC
Source organism: Bombina bombina (assembly GCF_027579735.1). Taxonomy (NCBI): domain Eukaryota; kingdom Metazoa; phylum Chordata; class Amphibia; order Anura; family Bombinatoridae; genus Bombina; species Bombina bombina. Next base: position 483,859,095 of record NC_069499.1, read on the forward strand.
AGAAACAATTATCTACTAAAGGAGTCAGATTGCAAGGGGGCAAAATAAAAGGGAGGAGGTCACCCGTTGGTATAGTCAAGGAGAAAACCCCTAGAATAGTTATTGAGAGTGAGCTAAATACTATAAAGGTTTACCTAGAGGAGCATAAAACCATAAGAATATGTCGATGGCAGTTATAGCATGATACATTTCAGTGAGTATAACATAAACCCTTAACTTGTATAATTGAGTAAATTTAAATAAGAAGGATAATCATTAGTGGAGGGTCCCACCCACATAAACATTTAACATATACGAAAGTAATAGTGCATTGTACCCTTTTACATTCAAAACTGGGTGTTGCCACTGCTAAGCACTTCTCATGCTCATATTTTTCATAATTCGCATAGATTTTCTAACCCCTTTCCCAAACATTATATATCACAGCCATAGGGTTAAATGATTACACCCGTCTAAAAGGTTCTCATTAACCATTTGTCCATCATATGTGTGTAGGCATGACTTAGGGATCCTACCCTGAACAGCAGACATATTTACCACTCCTAAACGTCCCTGTGGATGCTTAAAAGCTTAACCCACTCCAACCTTTATTGGCCACCGTGAAAACAAAAGCTGGGGCAGCTGCGGTAGAGATAGATACCGTCCGTGAAAGTCTCTATCGTATCTCAATCTCCTCTGGCCTGTCACAACATGAGCCATCCAAAATTGGCTGCAGATCTCTGTATAGTTAACAGGCTTTCTATACAGACCCACATGCTTGCCCACATAGGACCCACTGGAGTCACCAACAAGTTTTGGCATGGAGCCGGACAGTACGGGCGGTATAGATTTCTGTGGCCTCTGCATTTTCCACTGCATGCTGACTTCTCTCTGCGGCCGCATCAGCATCTCTGCGAGGTCCGGGGTATGGGCTGCCCCGGTATGTGAAAATTGGTTCTTAAGCAATGAGCTATAGAGACCCGTCACCTGATCCGTCTTGATGCCGCTCCTCTCCAAACCCTGCAAACCCGTATCCGCTCCAAGTCTGCGGTCTCCTTTAGGGTCTTGGCAAAACAACTCACTGGTAGGTGTTCCCTGGATTAGGGGTTTCGTTGCCTCCGTTATAACTTTGCGCATCTGAAATTCAAACTGATCCAGCAAAGCCTGCAACACTTGATATATCTCTTCCATAGCTGGATTCAGTCTTGCTGCTCTTTTTGCTGCTCTCTTTAAAACAATAATAGGTGGAAGTTATTTCCATGCAGTTTTACACACTGCTTTTCCATATAGCAAGACAGCTCATACGGCTGTTACTCCTGACATATCAGGACTTAGGGAGGGTAAATGAGGAGTCAGGTCTATTGCTAGGCCTCCGCTGCGTACCTCACTTATTCCGGTCTGCCTGGCTGAAATTCAAGTCAAAAACATATGTGTCCGTTCTCTGTATATTAAACTATAAAACAATTGCAGTTTAGAGCTTGAGTCATATGTTTGTGAAGCGTTAGGCAACGGCTCCCTCAGCTCCAGAATTCAGCCTAAGTGAAAAGCAGCCATCTTGGTCGGTGTTCAGACCCGCCCCCCCCTTACAAATTTAATTTGATTTAACAATACAGTTTTATTTTTATTTTTTGTGAGCCCTATTGTAATGTATGCATATCTTTCACGGTAAACGTTTCCTTTAGAGATTTCCACCAGGGGCTTCGAAACTACTGGCACAGTGACACCTTGCGGTTTCTACAACAGATTTATAGTAAAAGATATTAATATAGATACCATTCTCTTGGATGCATATACTGGAAGCTGAGAGAAAGAATGGAAAAATAATCTGAAATCATGGATAAGAACTTAAAATACCTTAAAGATGACCCCGTCCTAAATAGAAAACAGGCTCTCCCTACATTAGTGAAAACCTCAGATAATCAAGTTGACAGCTAAAGGTTACAGATTTAGGAAAATTGTTCTAGAAACCAAAACACATAAGTATGGAGCGAAGAGGCTCAAAAGTGCAATGAATAAACCAAAATTTATGTTACCATTATCACAGCCATACAAAAATTTAAAAAAAAAGTCAAGATTGATGAAACAAAAAAATGAAAATGAAACCACCCTCACTGACATTCTGTGGCCTCTATTTATCAAGGTCTGTCGGACCTGATCCGACAGTGCGGATCAGGTCCGACAGACCTCGCTGAATACGGCGAGCAATACGCTCGCCATATTCAGCATTGCACCAGCAGCTCACAACGCAGTGCAACGCCGCCCCCTGCAGACTCGCGGCCAATAGGCCGCCAGCAGGGGGGTGTCAATCAACCTGATCGTACTCGATCGGGTTGATTTCCGGCGATGTCTGTCCGCCTGCTCTGAGCAGCTGCTTCATAACTGCTGTTTCTGGCGAGCCTGCAGGATGAGAGCTTGTGAATTTCAGTAGCTCTCATCCTATTGGCTCTTTTGAACATCCAATAGGATTTCAGTAGCTCTCATTTTATTGGCTAATTTTAATTTCACAAATCAAATCAGCCAATAGGAATGCAAGGGACACCATTTTGAATCACGTCCCTTGCACTGAAGATTCAGTATACGGCGGCGACCGTATGAAGAGGATGCTCTGCGTCGGATGTCTTCAGGATGGACCTGCTCCGCGCCGCCGGGATGAAGATTCTTCAAGCGGGACTTCAGCAACTGTAAGTGGATCTTCGGGGGTTATTGTTAGGATTTTCTAAACTTTTTTGGGTGGGTTTTTTTTTTCAGTTTAGGGTTTGGGCTTTTCGTAAAAGAGCTAAATGCCTTTTTCAGGGCAATGCAAAAAAAAAAAAAATGCCCTTTAAGGGCAATGCCCATACAAATGCCCTTTTCAGGGCAATGGGTAGCTTAGGTTTTTGTTAGAGTTATGTTTTTTTGGTTGGGTGGTGGGTTTTACTGTTGGGGGTCTTTTATTTTTTTTTTTTACAGGTAAAAGAGCTGTTTAACTTAGGGCAGTGCCCTACAAAAGGCCCTATTAAGGGCTATTGGTAGTTTATTGTAGGCTAGGGTTTTTTTTATTTTGGGTGGGCTTTTTTATTTTATAGGACTATTAGATTAGGCGTAATTCTTTTTTATTTTTGATCATTTCTTTGTTATTTTTTTGTATTTTAGTCTTTTTTATTTTTTTAAAATAAGATATTTTTTAATTTTTAGAGTAGTGTTAGGATGTGTTAAATGTAATTTAGTTTATTTAATTGGTAGTTAGTTTAATTTTAGTTTAATAGTTATATTAGTTTAATTGTTAGTTTAAACTTAGTTTTTTTAATTTCACGGGTAAGTTTTAATTTAATTTAAAGGGACATTAAACCCAAAATTTTTCTTTCATGATTCAAGTAGAGAATACAATTTTAAACAACATTCCAATTTACTTCTATTATCTATTTTGCTTCATTCTTTAGATATCACTTGTTGAAGAAATAGCAATGCAATGAGCCAATCACACAAGGCATCTATGTGCAGCAACCAATCAGCAGCTACTGAGCCTATCTAGATATGCTTTTCAGCAGTATAGCAAGAGAATGAAGCAAATTAGATAATAGACGTAAATTAGAAAATTGTTTAAAATTGCATACTCTTTCTAAATCATGAAAGAAAAAAATGTGGTTTTCATGTCCCTTTAAGATAGGGAAATTGTAATTTTAATATAAAGTTAGGGGTTACTAGTTTAAATTAGTTTAGTGCAATGTGGGGGGCTTTCGGTTTAGGGATTAATAGGTTTATTTAGTATATTTTGTTGTGGGGGGGCTTGCGGTTTAGGGGTTAATAGGTTTATTATAGTGGAGGCGGAATTAGGGGTTAATAACTTTAGTATAGTGGGTGCGATGTAGATTCGGGAGGGCGGCGGTTTAGGGGTTAATAAGTAGTTTATGGGCGTTTAGTGTACTTTGTGACAGTTTAGTTATGAATTTTATGTAACAGTTTTGTAGCATAAAACTCATAACTACTGCTCTTAGATGGCGGTACGAATCTTATAGGGTGTAACGCAAGCTTTATAGCCTCACCGCAAAACTTGTAATGGCTGCCCTATGGAAGTCCCATGAAAAAAACGTCATTTTTACGAGTGCGGGACTGATGTTGCGTTACAGGCTAAAAGGCTTGCGGTACAGCTATACCGACAAGACTCGTAATGGCTGCGGTGCTGTTTTAACAATGAAATTACCATTTTTTAAGTGTTAAAACATGAATGCAAAACTTGTAATCTAGGTGACTGTGAATGTGGAAAATTCTAGTCAAATATTCCTCAATGGTTTATACATAAGTAAAACTAAATAGCGAGTGAACTATACTCAATTCACATTTACCTACTATGATAGGCTGTAGGTCTATATAGTTACATATATTTTTGTTCAAAATGGTTAACCTATTATTTGAATTCTTAGTGTACAAAGTAGAAGCAAACAATTTCAAATAATGATACGTTAGAGAATTGTGTGAATGTGCTAATTATCCAAACAGCCTCAAATAACCTATTTGACAAGATTTCAATCTCTCAAATAGACAATAAGTTTTAACTAATTATAACTAAATTAATTCCCATGTAAAAATTAAAATAAACTTTTAAGCAAACATGATGCTAAAAGTGACAAGATAGATGCACATAACATACACATGACTAACCATTTTCACTTTCTGATAGGGCATTATCAAATATTAATGGTCCATCAGTAATACTCAAAGGGAGATTATATTGCATTTTTGAGTAGATGGTTAGTAATGTACAATAGATATAACCACTTTCTCAAATCCCAGGGCAGAAGGCCGTTCAAGGCTAGCATTGCATTTTCAATTAGGCTCTGAGTGAATCTCTGGCATGTGCAGAAGCAAAACCGTTACACAATTAGCTTATTGTTCCTTTCAGCTTTGAGCAGAGAGGATCTAAGAAGAAAAAAGCCAGCTTCAAGCACTGTTATTGATGTGGAATAAGGGAGTTGCTCTGTTCATACAGCTGGACTTGCTAACACGGGAATTACAGCTATTATCCAGTAGTACTCAGACTCACTTAAAGGTGTGTGCCTTGGGCTAGTCACAGAATCTGTGTCTTTTTTTCTCTGGGAGTCTTTTTTTTCACCTGCTACAATCAGCACAAAATGGAACCCAATAGTCCCAAAAAGATACAGTTTGCAGTTCCATTATTTCAGAGTCAGCTGGATCCTGAGGCCTCAGAACAGGTATTCTATTCTTGTCATGTTCTGCAAATGCTTATATTGTACAGCTCATATCTGAATTTTATTTCATATTATTAGACTTTGGAATAAGCATATTTGTTAATTTGAAGTGTTTATGCAAATTTATAAAATATCTTATTTTAACAAATAAATACTTAGTGTTTTTTCTTCACTTTTAGTATTATTTTTATTTCAATCTCCTACTGTAAAAATGCTACCAGATATAGACGATATTATCACCACTGCCAGCATTACTGTGTACTGCGTGGCCATATTGCAGGATGAACTTTAAAGACATTAGGCTATATCAATGTCAACTTAAGGCATGAGGCTCATTGTCAAAATGTTAATCTATTTATTCACTAAAGTTTGAATTAATTTGAAGTCCATTAACTATATTACATATTTGTGTTTATATACATAGTGTTTGATTTTCATAATTTTATTTACATATTAATTTAATAAATTGCCTTTACTTTATTTTTGTTGTTAGCTAAATGGCTTATATACTGTATCTATGTGTGATATGCGGTTACATCATCAGAAAACCAATATAGTTATGTATACATGGAAATTCTTTCCTCCAAAGCTGTTAATTTTCATCCCAAATAGAAAATGACAAATGGCTAATATACTCTATACTAATATTTTTTTATATCTATTTCTAAACCACTGTTTACACATCAGGTATTTTGAAAAAAGCTAAATAAATACAGGTATACAATGAATTATATTTATACAAATAAAATAATAATACAAATAAAAATACATAGAATTGGTAAGAATAATTTCTGACTTTAATTATGACAAATAACATCAGGAATTTAATAAACTAAAATCAATCCTTAAAATAAAAAAGTAATGAGACCTATTTAAAATACCTCTATTTTATACAATAAACCATTACTGTAAAATACCCCAATAACAATGTTGAAATACACAATTTAATAAAGGAAAAACAACGTTTTCTTCTAAACTGAGGATAACTTTTTTGACCTATTTATTAGTAATATGTTATGAAACGTGAACATGCTCTTAATTACAGCTGAAAAGAGGTATTTCCCATTATGCGAAAATGTATAAAAATGTTATTGTGGAATGCATTGAAAATGGTCTTAAAAGTCTTTTCTGGTTCTGTAACTCTAGATAGAGTTAGGCATTCAGCACAAATGGGACCTGCAGTTGTGGCATAATTAACTTGAGAGATCACTGAACATTATTTATTATCAGACAAAGCTTTGTTTATAAAACAACTAGAAGTGTCTCATTAATTACCCCTAATAACTGTGTTACAATTGTATTTTCTATTCAGCATCCTTAGGCCCTATTAGAAACATAAATAAAATGTAGAATTTCAAAATCACAGGTTTATATAGTTGTTATAGTAATTAATTGTGTAGTGGCCTAGATGCACTCGGCAATGACTCTGAGTAAGTAGCTGAGGGGCGTTGTATATCACATGACTAAATATCACATGATGTCAAGCCATTAGCTATATATACTAGACGGTGATATACCTCATATTTTATATTTTTATGTAAAACTTACTACTAATAACTAATTTTTGTAGCATTATATTGTGAAGTGGTGTTGTAATCATGATTTGTGGGAAATAGTTTTAAAAGACAATACAATATTAGTTTTTCCAGTTTTAATCTATATTTTGAAGTATTATAAGAGTTTACTAGCCAATGGATATAACTGACCTTCCTATTTTCCTTTTGGTCTCAGTGTTTGAACTCTTTTATAAAATTGTCTATTTTACTTTTGCTTACACTTTCATATAACTATATTAAAGGGACATTGAACAATTTGAGATGGCATTATAAAATAATAAATTGTAAATATAAAAAAAACTCTGCAATATACTTTCATTATTTTGTCCCCTTTTCCTGTAATTCCATTCTGAAATTGTGAACTTTTCAGTTCCTGTTAGAAATGGAAGTACATAACACTGTTATATTCCACACAGTCATTGGCTGCACATTCTAGTGACCTATGTATAACTGTCTCTAATTGGCCACAGGAGAGAAGGTAACCTAAGTTATAACATGGTAGCTCCCATTGTTTTATAGACACTAAAACTTTACACTTATTTTGACAATATTTAAACAGCTAATGAAACTATAAAAAGTACATCTTCATGTTATACACAGACTAATCTCTTTTCTTTGAATGCATCATTCTATCTAGCATTTATTTAGTGTTTAATGTCCCTTTAATAGTGGTCGGTACATGTGCTTTGACCACTGAAGCATGCAGAAACTGATTTTGCTTCAGTCATTTAATTTTCTAGTTATTTAAAGCCAGATAACTACTACCGTTTAAGTAAGGATGCTTGTCCTCTCTTAGTAAAGCACAATACTCACTGCTACAAGTGTCTGCTCATTTTCTGTACATTGCTGACTTCCCTGTCTGTGACTTTTATTCCCGCATGCAAACATCCTCCTACACGTGAAGCATCAAACAGAAAACACAAAATTACCAGTACTCACCTAGATACACAAAGCCAGTTTAAAAGCATTTTGCCAAATGTTGATAGGCCCAGGTGCTGCGTCAAGGCTTTTTCTTACCTTGAGACCATAACCTATGCTATGCTAGCTTACAAACAAACACACTACGATGAAAACAAGTCTCACAGCGATTTCTATTTTTCCCTAGACACATGAGTTAGTTGTAACATTTAGTTAAATTATAGGTCCATTATTATTATAGGTTCATTAAAGTCAATGATTTTGCTTTGATAGCTCTGTGTATTTAAGCAAGTGCTAGCTATTTTGTGTATTGTGTTTGATATATATGATTTTTCCTATTTAGCTTTGCACTTGTCTGGTATTCACTGGATGCAAATTCAGCTGTCTTACATATATTAGTTTTGGTAATTTTGTGGATAAAAGGTATGTAAATGCGCCTCTATTTCTAGCTTGTTGATGCCTTTTCTAACTTTTGACTAGTTGTTTCTATAAATTTATGTTGCCATTCTCTTGAATGTTTTTTTTAATCGGTTTTACTCTATGCAGTGAACTGGCTACTGTTTGTATAATACCTTTCTTGACCTGATAGGAGGAAAGTGTGGGCAGGGCATGACTATGTCACCATGTCTTGTATTTCCCAGCATTCTGTGCATCTATATTAGTCACAAGAATGTATCTGCAGCATGTCTGCTGGCTTATTTGTTTTCTGCCTATGTCTAGTTGTAGGCAAGTGGAAATGTTGGTTGTTCTTAAATATTTTTCAAGTTGCAGAGTCCTGGTATGCCTTCTACCCATGCAGATTACATAAGAGTTAAGAAATCCTCTACTCCGTATGTTAGCATTGTAATGTCTGTACTACCTCTTTTTAATGAGTGTGAGGTTTCTTCTGTTGACAGTGATCTCTTTAATACTCCAGAGATACACGGATGTCTTTTGCAATAATCGTAAAGTTACATTCCTTCTGGAATCAACCTTACAGGAAGTTATGCCCAAATGTATTAATCAGATTACCATTGGGTCTCAATATCCATTCAATAGTACTTAGAAAATTACTTCCTACTCTTTACATTATTCCACAATTAAAGATTATATAAAACCAAAATGTATTTACAAACAAGGGTATATCCCCCAGAGTCTGCAAATTATATTGAGGAAATGGGATCCATGAAGTCTTTCAGAAGAACCTCAAAATAAGGGAAAATACAATAGTGAAGTCTGTTGTAATCAGGATTAAACTTTGCAGCAATGGAGGTGCTCTCATGTACAAGAGCTATGACTAAGCTCTTAGTTGACATGGTTTCTAAGGAATGGTCACAGCCTGTTCAGAAATTGTATTATTCTTCTATCTTGATATAATTTATCCCTATGATGAATTATTGTTATTTTGGGTAGATCAACACAAGTGGGATATAGTTATTTGCAAAGACTGCCTATCATTACAGATAATTATGGTGAAAGCACTTGCCTGGATATAACAGTTAGAAACATATTATTTCTGAAATTCCTAACACTGGTAATGTCTTATATATCCTTTAAATTTATTTATGATTTGACTCATGAGCTAAGTTACAGGATCTTGTGGCTCTAGGGCCACTCTGTCCTGGTATCAGACAGGAATAGGGAGGCTTTTTTATGTAGTTCCTTAATTTCAAGATAATCTCTTAAATCTGTCTTCAGTCCTAGAAAGTGGCTAGTTGAAAGCCATTATAGATCTGAGAGAAGGTTTGGCACTTATGTTTCACCCCCCCCCCAGATCATTATACATTTCATGGCCTGTTTGTGACTATTTCTTCATGGATTATAACCAGTGTTGTAATAGCTGCCTTTCAAATATTAGGTCACTGAAATGACAAAGATCTTATGATAATGAGAGAAAATTCCAAGGTTGTTTAGTGCAAGTATTGGACTAGGATTAGGGACCCCTGTGCCATTGCCATGAATACAATGATAAATCATTGTTTGTTCTGACTTGTTTGTTTTTCATTCCATTATGTTTCTCAGACAAGTGATTCTAAAGATCAGATTGAACAAACAGGGTGATTATTAGGTGTCTTGTACAGGAGAACTTAACATTAAAACATAGATCTTCAAGCAAGGCACAGTACTTCCTCAAATTCTATGAAGTTCCCTGAAAACCTTTGGCCAACGTCTCTTTGAAGTCATTAACTTTTAAGACATGTCTGCTTGTCTACAGCTATGCATGTTTCCAAGATAGGTGCTTTCTCTCCTACAGGTGGTGAGAGTCCAAGAACCATTACTCATGGGAAATACTCTTTCCCGCCACAAGGAGGAGGCAAAGATTCCCAAATCCCAGGAACTCTATAAAACCCCTTCCACCTCATTGGCAACTCAGTCTTGTCTTTGCCTCCACTGAAGGAGGTTGAAAAATAAATATGTGCATTTGATTCTCAAGTGAGATTGAGGCCCATTCCCCCTCAGAGTACAGTCATTATTGGAGGAATATATTTCACCTATTGGGATTTAGTCACAAGCATTTCCACGGATGTCACAGGGATTTGTCCTTTGACCCCTTCTGTTGGTTTGTCGATATACTACTATTTCACATCCTCTGCTGTTATGTTTCAGAACTGGTTTTGGCTTCCGACTAATTTCTTCCAATAGCAGAGTGCCTATTGGTAAGTACTTTATTTTTTTTAATATTTGGCACTGTATAAGCCTGTTAGGTTATTAATAAATATATTTATTGTATATGTATATGACCTTGGGACAGTTATATATTTTTTAGGTAATTTCTCTTTATTATTAATTATTTACAATTTTCTCACTCTGTATGTTCCTGTATACAAGGGCCTCAGGCTCCAGTAGTCTGAGGACTGTGTATACGGAGAGATACAGAGTGAGAAAAGCCTCAGAGGAGCCTGGGGACCATGCATACTGGGTCATACAGAGTATCACAAAGCGCATCCAGCAGATGCAAAATACAAAAGGAGATGCAGGTAGAGGATCGGCGGTCTGTTTACCACAAAGAAATGGTAAGTATTTTTTTAAAAAAGCGTGTTTCTAAAGTTTAATTAATTAAAGTGTCCCATTTTTAAAGTATTTTTAGATACTGGGCACTAATTCATTAAACTTTACAATCACTTTAAGGGAATACAAGAAGGCAGGCCACCCCAGTCTGCACATGTGCAAACAGATATATCTGAATATTAGTTTGTTATTAGTTAGCAGGGGTTCTTTTCTTCTGGGGGACAGGGAAATCAGTGAAAAAAATAAACATAAATCAATATACTCATTTGACAAAATAAAGTTGCAATTTTCATTGCAACATTATTTTTATATATGAAGATTTATAAACATGTAGTTTTCAATTTATGTCCCTTTAAAGGCAATTTTTTACATTAAAGGCAACTTTTCTTATTAAAGTTTTTTTTTTCAGTGCCTGTTAGTGGAGGATCTTATGGTAGCTGTTTCAGATGCAGTTCAGATTTATTTACATTTGGCATACAAATTGCTTTGGATTTTCCGTCAGTCAATATTTTTCTTGAGGACACAAAGTCTGTCTTTGACCCTTGGGACATCCTTCCTTCATCAGTCTTGGCCTATTGTGCTGATGGACGCCAGTCTCTCTGGCTAGGGACAGTCTGGGTTTTTTGAAGAGTGCAAGGAGTTGGGTTTTCTCTAGAGGCAAGTTTACCAATCAACATTCTGTAACTTTGAGGGATCTTTGGGCTCTCAGCCCTGGACCTTATTGAAGGAGGAAAAGATTATCTATTTCCAGTTGGACAACATCCCAGTAGTGTCCTATATAAATTATCAACAGGGATATCCGCAGCCCGATGGCCATGGAGGAAGTGTCTAAAACTCTGTCCAAGCTATTGCGTGAGAGCAAAAGATCCAAAGACTCTCCTAATAGACTCCTTGGTGTGTCCATGGAACCTTCATCTAGCATACCTGTTTCCAAGAATCATACTTGAACCATACAGGAGTCAACGTTAGTAATATTAATTGCTCCAGCCTGACTCCGCAGGACTTGGTATGTGGATATAGTGCTGCTTTTTTTTTCTCTCTATGGCTTTTTCCTCTAAAACAAGACCTGTTGTCTCAAGGTTCTCTTTTTTATAAATATTTCTAATCTCTACAGTTAATGGTGTGGAACTTGAACAACTAGTTTTGAGACATAGAGGTTTCTCAGATTCGGTTATTGAATCTTTGATGCAGGTCAGAAAGCCTGTAATACAAATAATTTATTACTGGATTTGAAAGGCTATTCTTCCAGAAGCTTTTCTTGGTATTCCTTAAGGATTCCTAGACTCCTTCAGTATTATTCAGGAAGGCCTTGAAAAGGGTTTGTCCGTAAAAAACAGCAATAGTCTGAAACAATATAAGTAAATATATTTTCCAAAAAAGGATAGTTGGATTATTTGCATAAAAGAGTGGTCTGTCTTTTTAAGGCCAATGAAGTAATTTCTCCAGCGCTGTATCTCAAAAGGAAAAGACACACACAATAGTGAGTACTATCCTTTAATAACAAGAGCACATTGTTGTAAATTACTATTGTTTAATTTTATTGCTTATGTTTTTTTAGTAATTTCACATTGTAAAAGGTGATTATTTCCATTTCTTTTTGCACTGTCCGGAAAACAAACTGATAATTCGTGGAATCTTACCCACACTTTACAGAGCTTTATAATTTAGCTCTAAGTTTCCAGACAGATAGGGTTTAAAGCCCCTCAGCTACTCCAGTAATTACAGGAACACTGTTTTAAGATGTATATTTAATAGGTTTTTAAAAATATATAGGACATAAAGACAATATACACTGTTAACAAGATCATCCCACCGCTAAGCTGTATAAGTTAGCAAACAAGACTATACTTAGCAAGCTATCAAGGCGGTTAGTAGGCCGTAATATTGCGCTGTATTGCTTTCAGTGAATCAGTCTTTCAGTCCCTAAAAACAAATATCCAACGACTGTTTTGGCAGATGTCCTCCAGCTTTATCAAGGGTTTGTCCGCTAATTTCTAAAAGATCAAATTTCTGCTTTTTCTGTTCTTTTTCATAGGAAGTTGGCTAAACTTCCTGAGGATCAGACTTTTGTCCAGGTGTTCGTTAGAATTATATAAAAGAAGAGAATAGATCTCACAAAATAAGTGAGGTCTAAAAGTCTTGGTAAAACAGCACCTATAATTCTACATCAAAATAAGTAAAAAGTCAGATACAGACAATCTATGCAAAAAGTGTATAATATATTTATTAGAAATACAATTGTTTAAACATACAAACATTTAAAATCATGCACGTAAGGGGTCCCCCATATATTATATAGTACAAGGAAATGGCCAGCTTAGACGAATAAAGTGGTGCACCACATATGCTCAATATAACAATTAATGCCAAAGAGGATTTCCAAAGATTGCTGGTTAGAAACAAGCACTGCAGAAGAGCATGAATGCATAAATGTTAGCAAGCTCAGCAAAGCAGTAAATGCTAATAAAGTTCTCCAGTTTAGGCTGAATGATAGTAGCATAATGCAGAGAGCAGCAGAGCATGAGCATAAGTGTGGAGCAAGGCAATTCCACAAGCAGATGTTAAATCTTCAGACAACCTGATAAATCTCTGCACAAACACAGTCAAATACCCTCACTCAAGGCAAATAGATCATGTATGGTATATTCACTTACAGAACCATAGGTACTGAATTTTCAGATAGTGTGAAGTTGAACGCAGCCAGCGTTATCTCTGGCGTACCGGTCAAATTTATATTTATCCACATGCAGTGATCCAAAGACTAGTATTCTGTACAAGCCACAGAGGGTACTCGCAGTAAAGAGCGGATTCCCAAACAGTAGAGGTAGCGACACCAACGCATCCCTGTGCGCGTTTCACTCCGCTCTCATGGTTGCTTGGAGCTTCTCCGGGTTGTGACGTCACCCCGAGAAAGTTGCTATTTTTTTTGGATACAGGTGTCACATGGGCTCAGTAAACTGCTGAAATTCTTAAAGTACCATTACAGAGTCACGCTAAAGCCAACACTTATGCGGTCTGCATATTAAGCCTTCTCTCTTTATATTTCAGTAATCCAACACAGCGTCTCTTGCAACCTTATTTTAACAGGGTATCATAGATAAAAACAATAAACGTTTTTGCAATATTACCATAATTGGTTTTATACATTAGTAACATCAAAACGTTACATTGAAATATTCAAAAAACAGGGGCAAATTAATTGTATCTGGTACTCAAAAATATTCAATACAATATACATCAGTGATCACAGAATTGTTCACAGACTGTTGGGACCTCGAGGGCAGGAAACAGACACACTGCTTAATTAAACATGAACTATTGGAAATATGTAAATTTACAGAATAGTTAAAGTGAAAGTAAAGTTTAACATTTTGGAATACGGCTTTAGTTTAATTGACTATAAACAAGTTAAGTCGCTAACTTTTTATTTTTTTATGTTTTTGTGAATATTTATATAAATGCGATGTTACTCTGCAGTATCTTCCTCCGCCCACTCCCTTTCTTCTGGCTTCATCGTTCTTACATTGATCAGCGGTCCATCCGCTGCATGCGTATGGAAGCGTGCTCGTAATCGAGTAATTAATTTATGTGCATGCGCAATCTTACGATCTCCGCTAAGATACTAACAATGGGGGGGTAGTTATCAATGTGTCTACTTTACCTGCCTTCGCCGGCCCAATACGCCCGCCTAAGCTCGCCTCACATCGCCGCCGCGGACCTGCAAAAATTTGCCTAAGTTATCAAAAAAGCTGTCAAAAAGCCACGCACCAAGTACGGGGCGATGAGCAGCGGACTGTGAGAGTTATCACTCATCCGATCTCGCTGCTCTTCGGCTTTTTTACAGCTTTCTTGCTAGCCTGTCACTCAGCACCCACACTAAACTACACTTTTCTACCCCCTATACCAGCGCCCCCGGAGCCCCCCGCAACTAAATAAAGTTAGTAACCCCTAAACCGCCGCTCCTAGACCCCGCCGCAACTCTTATAAATGTATTAACCCCTAAACCGCCGCTCCTGGACACAGCCGCAACCTACATTATACCTAGTAACCCCTATCCTGCCCCCCCTATACCGTCGCCCTCTATAATAAAGTTATTAACCCCTATCCTGCTGATCCCGCACCTCGCCGCAACTAAATAAATAGTTTAACCCCTAAACCGCCGCTCCCTGACCCCGCCGCAACTATAATATATGTATTAACCCCTAAACCGCCGCTCCCAGACCCTGCCGCAACCTATATTAAATTTATTAACCCCTATCCAGCCCCCCTACACCGTCGCCACCTATAATACATTTATTAACCCCTATCCTGCCCCCCACTACACCGCCGCCACTGTAATAAAATTATTAACCCCTAAACCTAAGTCTAACACTAACCCTAACACCCCCTAACTTAAATATTAATTAAATAAATCTAAATAATATTTCTATTATGAACTAAATTAATCCTATTTAAAACTAAATACTTACCTTTAAAATAAACCCTAATATAGCTACAATATAAATAATAATTATATTGTAGCTATCTTAGGATTTATTTTTATTTTACAGGCAAATTTCAATTTATTTTAACTAGGTACAATAGCTATTAAATAGTTATTAACTATTTAATAGCTTACCTAGCTAAAATAAAGAGAAATTAACCTGTAAAATAAAAACTAACCTAAGTTACAATTACACCTAACACTACACTATACTTAAATAAATTATTCCTATTTAAAACTAAATACTTACCTGTAAAATAAACCCTAAGATAGCTACAATGTAATGAATAATTGCATTGTAGCTATTTTAGGAATTATATTTATTTTACAGGTAACTTTGTATTTATTTTAGCTAGTTAGAATAGTTATTAAATAGTTATTAACTATTTAATAACTACCTAGCTAAAAGAAATACAAAATTACCTGTAAAATAAATCCTAACCTAAGTTACAATTAAACCTAACACTACACTATCATTAAATTAATTAAATAAATAAATTAACTACAAATAACTACAATTAAATACAATTACATAAACTAACTAAAGTACAAAAATAAAAAAAGCTAAGTTACAAAAAACAAAAAAAATAAGTTACAAACATTATAAAAATATTACAACAATTTTAAGCTACTTACACCTAATCTAAGCCCCCTAATAAAATAACAAAGCCCCCCAAAATAAAAAAATGCCCTACCCTATTCTAAATTTAAAAAGTTCAAAGCTCTTTTACCTTACCAGCCCTTAAAAGGGCCTTTCGTGGGGCATGCCCCAAAGAATTCAGCTCTTTTGCCTGTAAAAGAAAAATACAACCCCCCCAACATTAAAACCCACCACCCACATACCCCTAATCTAACCCAAACCCCCTTAAAATAACCTAACACTAATCCCCTGAAGATCATCCTACCTTGAGTCGTCTTCACTCAGCAGAGCAGCGATGGAACCGAAGAGGAGATCCGGAGCGGCAGAAGTTATCCTCCAAGGGGCACTGAAGAAATCTTCCATCCGATGAAGTGATCCTCCAGTCGGCGCTGAAGAAGTCTTCTATCCGGGTGATGTCATCTTCCAAGCGGGGTCTTCAATCTTCAATCTTCATCCCGCCGACGCGGAACATCCTTCCTTCCCTACGGACTACCGACGAATGAAGGCTCCTTTAAGGGACGTCATCCAAGATGGCGTCCCTTCAATTCCGATTGGCTGATAGGATTCTATCAGCCAATCGGAATTAAGGTAGGAAAAATCTGATTGGCTGATCGAATCAGCCAATCAGATTGAAGTTCAATCCGATTGGCTGATCCAATCAGCCAATCAGATTGAGCTCACATTCTATTGGCTGATCGGAACAGCCAATAGAAAGCGAGCTCAATCTGATTGGCTGATTGGATCAGCCAATCGGATTGAACTTCAATCTGATTGGCTGATTCAATCAGCCAATCAGATTTTTCCTACCTTAATTCCGATTGGCTGATAGAATCCTATCAGCCAATCGGAATTGAAGGGACGCCATCTTGGATGACGTCCCTTAAAGGAGCCTTCATTCGTCGGTAGTCCGTAGGGAAGGATGTTCTGCGTTGGCGGGATGAAGATTGAAAACCCCGCTTGGAAGATGACATCGCCCGGATAGAAGACTTCTTAAGCGCCGCTTGGAAGATGACATCGCCTGGATGGAAGACTTCTTCAGCGCCGACTGGAGGATCACTTCATCGGATGGATGATTTCTTCAGCGCCCCTTGGAGGATAACTTCTGCTGCTCCGGATCTCCTCTTCGGTTCCATCGCTGCTCGGCTGAGTGAAGATGACACAAGGTAGGATGATCTTCAGGGGATTAGTGTTAGGTTATTTTAAGGGGGGTTTGGGTTAGATTGGGGTATGTGGATAGTGGGTTTTAATGTTGGGGGTTGTATTTTTCTTTTACAGGCAAAAGAGCAGTTTTCTTTGGGGCATGCCCCACAAAAGGCCCTTTTAAGGGCTGGTAAGGTAAAAGAGCTTTGAACTTTTTTTAATGTAGAATAGGGTAGGGAATTTTTTTTATTTTGGGGGGCTTTGTTATTTTATTAGGGGGCTTAGATTAGGTGTAATTAGCTTAAAATTGTTGTAATATTTTTTAAATGTTTGTAACCTATTTTTTTTTTTTTTTTGTAACTTAGCTTTTTTTATTTTTTGTACTTTAGTTAGTTTATGTAATTGTATTTAATTGTAGTTATTTGTAGTTAATTTATTTAATTAATTTAATGATAGTGTAGTGTTAGGTTTAATTGTAACTTAGGTTAGGATTTATTTTACAGGTAATTTTCTATTTCTCTTAGCTAGGTAGTTATTAAATAGTTAATAACTATTTAATAACTATTCTAACTAGCTAAAATAAATACAAAGTTACCTGTAAAATAAATATAATTCCTAAAATAGCTACAATGTAATTATTAATTACATTGTAGCTATCTTAGGGTTTATTTTACAGGTAAGTATTTAGTTTTAAATAGGAATAATTTATTTAAGTATAGTGTAGTGTTAGGTGTAATTGTAACTTAGGTTAGTTTTTATTTTACAGGTAAATTTCTCTTTATTTTAGCTAGGTAGCTATTAAATAGTTAATAACTATTTAATAGCTATTGTACCTAGTTAAAATAAATTGAAAGTTACCTGTAAAATAAAAATAAATCCTAAGATAGCTACAATATAATTATTATTTATATTGTAGCTATATTAGGGTTTATTTTACAGGTAAGTATTTAGTTTTAAATAGGATTAATTTAGTTCATAATAGAAATATTATTTAGATTTATTTAATTAATATTTAAGTTAGGGGGGTGTTAGGGTTAGTGTTGGACTTAGGTTTAGGGGTTAATAAATTTATTACAGTGGCGGCGGTGTAGTGGGGGGCAGGATAGGGGTTAATAAATGTATTATAGGTGGCGACGGTGTAGGGGGGGCAGGATAGGGGTTAATAAATTTAATATAGGTTGCGGCAGGGTCCGGGAGTGGCGGTTTAGGGGTTAAACTATTTATTTAGTTGCGGCGAGGTGCGGGATCGGCAGGATAGGGGTTAATAACTTTATTATAGAGGGCGGCGGTATAGGGGGGCAGGATAGGGGTTACAAGGTATAATGTAGGTTGCGGCGGTGTCTGGGAGCAGCGGTTTAGGGGTTAATACATTTATTATAGTTGCGGCGGGGTCAGGGAGTGGTGGTTTAGGGGTTAATATGTATAGAGTAGCTTGCGGTGGGCTCCGGGTGCGGCGGTTTAGGGGCTAATACATTTATTTAGTTGCGGCGGTGTAGGGGGGGACAGCTTAGGGGTGTTTAGACTCGGGGTACATGTTAGGGTGTTAGGTGTAGACAGCTCCCATAGAAATCAATGGGATGTCTGGCAGCAGCGAACTTGTACTTTCGCTATGGTCAGACTCCCATTGATTCTTATGGGATCCGCCGCCTCCAGGGCGGCGGATTGAAAACCAGGTACGCTGGGCCGGAAAAGTGCCGAGCGTACCTGCTAGTTTTTGATAACTAGCAAAAGTAGTCAGATTGTGCCGTAAGAATCGATCTGTGTCGGACTGAGTCCGGCGGATCGAAGCTTACGTCACAAAATTCTACTTTTGCCGGTCTCTAGCCTTTGATAACTAAGGCGAATCAGCCTCGCCACAAATACGCTGCGGAATTCCAGCGTATTTGAGGTTGACGGCTTGATAACTAGGCCCCAATGAATCACTAAATTCAATGTTTAGTATTTTAGTGGAGATCGTACTAGCAGTGTGTCGGCATTGACGGATTCCCCAAAGACTAGAACAAGCAAAACTTATAATGTAAGCATAGTAGGGGCTTTAGAGTTCAGAGTTAGCCGCATGCGCATTACAAGCCGGGGGCGTATATCGAACTGATTTAGACGCCAATGGGGGACCCAATCAGTTCGATACGGCTGGATTCGTCACCGCAAAGGAATTTTTTTTTTCAAACAGGTGGAGGATCGCCGAGAGACTTGGGCAATCTTATTTTTTTTTAAAAAAAGCATTTAGAAAAGGCTGCAAATAAAATGATGAATTAAAGTAACCTTTATTTTTAATAAATATTTGAAATATTAATAACGTATAGCCTGAGTTTACTTTCACTTTAAGTTAAAAAGGAGGCAAACTCCAGTTTTTCATTTAACCCGTTAGGAGACAAGGTCTTAAGATTGTACATCCTTCTTGTTTCTTTTTGAAGAAGGATTTTATCAATGTTTCCTTCTCTTCTACTAACTTTTACTGATTCAATGCCAACAAAGGTCAAATCATCAGTTTTAGACCTGTGGTACTGTGCAAAATGTCTTGCAACCGGACTATCAATATTGAAATCTTTTATGTCATCTCAATGTTCTGTTATACATGAATGGAATTCCCTAAAGGTCTTTCCTATATAGAAAAGCGGACATGAGCATGATAAAAGGTATATCACACCTGTAGTGGAACAATTAATAAAAGATTTATTTTTGTAAACTTTGTTAGTACTAGTTTCAAAAGGTTTAGTCTTTTTGACAAATTGACAGCAAACACAGTGATTACAGGGGGAGCAACCTACAATTTTTTGGGAATGTGTTTCTAACCAATTAGTATTTTTGACTTGGTTAAATTCACTCTTGACTAGAAAGTCTTTAAGATTACTAGCCCTCCGTGCCGTCATAAGGGGGTCTTCACCTACAGTTTGCACAAATACAAACTACTGGTATAATCAATAATAACTTGACTTATGGAGAACGTAAAGCCTTAGATGATCTAATCAATCATAAGGAGATGGTCATTAAACTGGCTGATAAAGGCAGGAATGTTGTAATCCTTGACCAGGATTATTATATTGGTGATATTCTGATGTCAGTTAATATACCCCAGTGACAAATGAAGATTTTAATAAATAACACAATGAATTTTTGTTTCTCTTGAATGATGGTAGGAGATCGAATTTAATCACTAGTCAAGAACAAATTCAATTCTTCAAAAGAACCCAAGACTCCCTATTATTTCCGGGATAGGGGGTCCCACCGAGGGAGTTAGCAGATACGTGGACTTTTTCTTACAGCCCTTTGTTAATGAATTGA
Organism: Bombina bombina; assembly: GCF_027579735.1. Classification (NCBI taxonomy): domain Eukaryota; kingdom Metazoa; phylum Chordata; class Amphibia; order Anura; family Bombinatoridae; genus Bombina; species Bombina bombina. The sequence continues at coordinate 483,879,267 of NC_069499.1, forward strand.
GAACCTTTGTCCAAAACTCTACTAACGTAATTAAAAAACTAGATGGCATCACTGTAACCGGTAATACTTTGTTGGTTTCTTTAGATGTTGAGTCATTATACTTGTCTATCCCACACTCAGTAGGTCTAAAGGCAAGTAAATGCTTTTTGGAAACTAGGGGGTCAGGATATGAGAAACATACTCAATTTGTTACCCATTTGCTTGAATTTGTATTAAATAAAATTTTTTTTACTATTTAACAGTAGATATTACAGACAAAAACACGGAACGGCCATGGGTGCCACATATGCACCCACCTATGCTTGCCTACACCTAGGATGGTGGGAGAACAACATTGTGTTCAGTGAACATACAGCATGGGTGGATGAACATGTAGCCCTATGGATCTGCTATGTGGACGATATTCTGATTTTATGGGAGGGAACAGAGCACTTCTGAATTTTGTGTCCATCCTTAATCGGAACAATTTAAACATCTTTCTAACTTGTAACTATGATTGTAAGAGCATTAGCTTTCTGGATCTACTTATTAGTAAAAGAGAGAATGCTATTGTAACTGAGTTATATCGGAAGCCTACGGCATCTAACAGCCTTTTGTTGGGATCTAGCCACCATCCAGAAAACCAGAAAAGAGGATTACGCAGGATCTGTACTGATGACTATACTTTCAACAAACAGGCTGTTGAGATGGCTAGCAGATTCCATGAATGGGGTTACTCTAGGAGATGTGTAAACAGAGCCCTCTTCAAAGCTAGAAACAAAAAAGAAGGGATCTTCTTTTTCAAAACTAACAATCTAATAATGGTACTGTCGATACCAAGATTAGATTCATTATGAAATTGAATTCCCATTTGGGGGAAAATAAGAGCTATTCTGCAAAATAACTGGCATTTGCTGTCCTTAGATCCAGTTCTGCAAGAATATGTATGTAAATACCCTCTTATGGCGGCACGGAGGGCTAGTAATCTTTCTAGTCAAGAGTGAATTTAACCAAGTCAAAAATACTAATGGGTTAGAAACACATTCCCAATTGTAAGTTGCTCCTACAATTTTATCATTATTACCTTTTATCATGCTCATGTCCGCTTTTCTATATAGGAAAGACCTTTAGGGAATTCCGTTCACGTATAACAGAACATCGAGATGACATAAAAGATTTATTAGCTAAAATTAGCTAGTCATAAACCTGATATAGTCCTCCTACAGGAGACTCATCTTAATCAGCAAGAAGCAGCGAAATTGAAGATAAAGTGGGTAGGGGAAGCCATCTCTACATCTAGTCAAGCTAGAAAGTGTGGGTTAGCTATCCTTCTACATAAGGATTTAGATTACAAGATAATTATAGTAGAAGTAGATGAAGCGGCTAGGTATATTCTTCTTCAAATCCAATTAAAAAACGTCAAACTGGTGATTTGTAATGTATATGCCCCAAATAATCTCTCCAGAGAATTCTGGGAAAATATATAGCTGAAATTATTCCCTTTTGTTTCTGAGAACTTAATCCTAGGGGGAGATTTTAATGCAACTCTTTGTCCTACCCTGGATAGATTTAAAAAAAAAAATATTGCAGTACATAATAGACATGCGAAATGTCTAAATCAACTGTGCTCGAGGTTAAAACTAGTAGATGTTTGGCGCTTAAAAAAATCTGACAAGCTGCTTTATTCATGTGAGTCTAAAGCACATGGAACATTTTCAAGAATAGACTTCTTTTTAATCTCAGGAACATTATCAACACAAGAATTAGAGACTGAGATAGGAGAAATTAGCATCTCAGATCATGCCATTGTCTCATTATTTCTTATAGCAGGTAATAAAGAAAGGATTAAAACACTCAGATTTATTTTCCCTCGTTATCTATATAATAACCATAAATTTGTAAATTACATGAAAGCCTCTTGGCAGCGTTATCATGCTGAAAATTCAAGTTATATTAACAAAACCGAAATTTACTGGGAAGCTTTTAAAGCTGTATTGAGGGGCAAAATTCAGGTCTATGTAAGTATAAGTAAGAAGAAGAGCAGAACAAGAGAAACCCAAATTTTAAATCAGGTTAGGAATGCCTATACAATATATTGTGCAAATTCTACAGTGGGGAATTGGGGAAAATATAGAGATAAGAGAAAGGAAAGAGACCTTTTTTTAAAACAAAAATTAGTAGAGGAAGAAGCAAAAATAAATCTCCATTTTAAAGTTGTACATGGGTGTTCGGCCAAATACTTGGCCAAACTTACTAAAAGTAGAAAAAAGAAAAATCTTATATTGGCAATTCAAACAGATAAAGGCAGAGCTACAGAAACTAAGGAGATCTTAGAAATGTTTTACACTTATTATCAACAGCTCTACTCCGAATCTGTAATAGACATCACAACAATTTTTGGGGTATGATAAAGGTCCCTAAAATATCTAATGAGGATTTGTTAGTAATTAATGCTCCGATTTCAACACAAGAAATCAGAAAGGCTATAGATAATTTAAAAATGAATAAAGCAGCGGGTCCTGATGGATTTCCCGCTGAATTCTATAAATGTATGAGTGAAGAGGTATCATTGATATTAGAAAAACTTTTCAATACTTATCTTTGAACATTGAATCCTATATCAAAATATTTATCTGCAGCGAATATTTCCCTCATTCTAAAGAAAGGTAAAAACCCGGAAGAGCCGGCTTCTTATAGGCCAATCTCTGTCTTAAATATAGACTATAAAATATTAATGGCAATTCTTGCGGCAAGAGTTTCCAAGTGTTTACATAATATTATAAATCCAGATCAAACCGGATTTATGCTAGCCAGAAATCCAACAAAAAATATACGTAAATTAATTAATTTCCTGGATTATGCTTGGAATGTAGACCAGGGTAGGAAGAAACTGGTATGGCAAGACGCTGCTATTCTTTCCCTGGATGCTATTAAAGCATTTGATTCAATTATCTGGGAATATTTATTTAGGACATTAGAGCAATTTGGTTTTAGAGGAGAATTCTTGCATTTCATCCACAGAGTATATAATAATCCAATATCCTTTCTACTTATTAATGGGACCCTATCATCCAAAATAATCTTACAAAGGGGTACTAGGCAGGGGTGCCCGTTGTCCCCTTTACTTTTTAATATCGCACTAGAACCCCTAGCAATTCGGTTCAGGGAAGTGTTAATAGGATGTCAGCTTGGCACATATTCCCTTAAAATCTTATTATACGTGGATGATGTATTATTATTTCTAGCTAATGTCCAGCAGTCTATCTCGGTAGTTCTACAAACTCTGAAATTCTTCAGTTCGTTCTCCGGGTATAAGATAAACCTAGAAAAGAGTGAATTATTGTGCTTTAATAATAAACTGATAGTAACACCTGTTATTCCTGTTAAACAGGTTGATGCTATTAAATATCTAGGGTTGGTTTTACACAGGAATCCCAGTTATTGGTACAAAGTGAATTTCGAGCCATTGTTTCAAAAGATTGTTGCTGATCTACAACTCTGGGTGGCATTTCCACTGTCTTTAACAGCGCGTGTTAGCTTAATCAAATCTATCATCTTTCCACGTTTGTTATACCCGCTTCAGAACCTACCCTTGTTTATATTAAATAAGGACCTAAAGCTAATCAATACTTTATTTTCTAAATTCATCTGGAATAATACAAAATCACGAATAGCCCTGGGGAGACTTATGCAAACTTCGGGAGCAGCTGGTTTAGCGTTGCCTAATCTTAAACTTTATAATTTGGCAGCGTTGGCCAAAATAGCAATAGATTGGCTCGCCGGTTCTAATATCGTTTCATCCGAAGAGATAGAATCATTTGTAATTGCACCATTCTCATTAAAAGCGATTCTACATTGCAAAGTACAGAAATTGCCGCAGAATGTTAGCTGTCTTGTCTCTATAAAGAATGTAGTATATGCATGGCAAAAGTCTTGCTCAATTCTAGATCTGGACTACTCTCTTTCAGAATTTTTACCTATTTTAAGTAACCCGAGTTTTCTTCCGGGGATATATCAAAAAGTATTTAAAGATTGGGCAGAAAAAGGGCTATATTATGTAAAACTATTTTTTGACGAAAACTATCAAATAGTATCTGCAGAAGATATTTTTAGTAATTATGGTGTACCTAGATCCAATTTATTTGCTTATTTTCAAATTCGTCATTTTATTTTAGATCAGAAGTGGCAGATCACATCTACAACAGCTTGGGCCGATATTAAACTTTGTATACAAAAATTTACCACAGGTAATGCATCGATTTCCCTGATGTATGACATTATGTTGAATAAGCAGAGTTTGCTCATCAGGGACAATTTATGTAAATTTTGGTCTTTAAGAATTCCTGCGATATACCATGAAAATATCTCTCAAAGCTTTAACTTGCTGCACAAATGTAAAGTACCAATGGCCTGGAAGGAATCACATATGAAGTTGATTAACGATTTCTATATTTCACCATGGAAGATAAATAAGGTTTACTCTTCATCGCTTAATATTTGCCCACGTTGTGCATATTATAAGGCAGATACACTTCATATGTTTTGGGCATGCCCTATGGTCAGACAATTATGGTTGAAGATAATTTACTGGTTTAATAAATTATACAAAGTCACAATATTGCTAGCAGTGGAGGATATTTTTTTTATATCCTTTTAATGATGCTATTAATAGGAACACCATAGAAAGTTTAAATACAGTTATATTAGCAGTTAGATATTGTATTCTTAAAAATTGGAAAAGTAAGCATTTATTAGGACTAGCTGTGTTATTTAAAATATTTCAAGATCAGATTGTCTTTGAATCATTCCATCTCCATGATGCTTCTGAGAAAAGAATTAAGAAGTTCTTATGGAAATGGTCACCTGTTATCTTAACTTACCCAAGTGTTATTCAAAAAATGGTTCTCTCTCCCTTCTTATCATCAGTAAGTTTTGCGGAATTGACATTATTAAATGTCTTTCCGCATAGTTGGATCAGGCAGCCTGGAGGGGTCGGTGTGGAGGGGTAGTTGGAGGGTGGGGAGAGGAGGAGAGGATTAGTCTGGGGTGTTTTTTTTTTTTTTTTTTCTCGGTTTGGTTTGGTCATGTCTTGTCTTTTTATTTATTTATGGTGTTCATTTTTTTTTTTTTCCGTGTGGTTTGGTCATGTCTTGTCTTTTTATTTATTTATGGTGTTTCATTTTTTTTTTATTATTTTTTTTTCTCTTTGTATTATAATATGTATAAAACAATATGACATGGTTATTTGTTTAATTTGTAAACAATGTTGTGTAAAAATTCCTTAAAAAGTACAGCAGTGTATGTTATTTTTTAGAAAACCAGCTATGGGCAATATGTAATGATGATCAATTCATATAATGATGCAACCATTTCTTTTTGTGTTTTTTTCTTTTTCTTTTTGTTCTGCCTCGGTATGTTATATTATGCTGTTTTTGGTCCTACGTGGTGCAAAGAATTACAATTTGATTTGTCGTTTGTTTGACATACACTGTTGGTTATATATAAATAAAAGTAAAAAAAAAAAAAAAAAAGATTTCAATATTGATAGTCCGGTTGCAAGACATGTATAATGAAGCAAGGTGTCTGCTTCCTGCCCTTGAGGTCCCAACAGTCTGTGAACAATTCTGTGATCACTGATGTATATTGTATTGAATATTTTTGAGTACCAGATACAATTAATTTGCCCCTGTTTTTTTAATATTTGTAATACTATATCAATGTAACATTTTGATGTTACTATTGTATAATACCAATTATGGTAATATTGCAAACAAGTTTATTGTTTTTATCTATGATACCCTGTTAAAATAAGGTTGCAAGAGACGCTGTGTTGAATTACTGAAATATAAAGAGAGAAGGCTTAAGTGTTGGGTTTAGCGTGTGACACCTGTATCCAAAAAAATAGCAACATTTTTGGGGTGATGTCACAACCTGGAAGAAACTCCAAGCGACCGTGAGAGCGGAGAGAAACATGCACAGGGACGCGTTGGTTTGTCGCTACCTCTACTGTTTGGGGATCCCCTCTTCACTGCGAGTACCCTTTGTAGGTTGTTTGGATCATTGCATGTGGATAAATATAAATCTGACCGGTATGCCGGAGATAACGCTGGCTGCGTTCAACTTCACACTATCTGAAAGTGCAGTACCTATGGTTCCGTGAGTGAATATACCATACATCATCTACTTGCCTTGAGTGAGGTTATTTGACTGTGTTTGTGCAGGGATTTATCAGGTTGTCTGAAGATTTAACATCTGCTTGTGGAATTGCCTTGCTCCACACTTATGCTCATGCTCTGCTGCTCTCTGCATTATGCTACTATCATTCAGCCTAAACTGGAGAACTTTATTAGCATTTACTGCTTTGCTGAGCTTGCTAACATTTATGCATTCATGCTCTTCTGCAGTGCTTGTTTCTAACCAGCAATTTTTAGAAATCCTCTTTGGCATTAATTGTTATATTGAGCATATGTGGTGCACCACTTTATTCATCTAAGCTGGCCATTTCCTTGTACTATATAATATATGGGGGACCCCTTACGTGCATGATTTTAAATGTTTATATGTTTAAACAATTGTATTTCTAATAAATATATTATACACTTTTTGCATAGATTGTCTGTATCTGACTTTTTACTTATTTTGATGTAGAATTATAGGTGCTGTTTTACCTAGACTTTTAGACCTCACTTATTTTGTGAGATCTACTCTCTTCTTTTATGTATATATAGATATTCTTTTCTAGGTGACACTATAAGCTCTATGGTATAGAATATTGTGAAGTGAGCATTGCACATTTTTCTTCTTTCTTTTTTTTGTTCGTTAGAATTAGGCCAATTGTAATTCCTATTTCTCCACCCTGGAATCTGAATCTACTTTTCTCTGCATGATAAGGTTCTATGTTTGAACCAATGCAATACATTGATATCTAATTTACCTTGGAAAATACTCTTACTGTTAGCAATCTCTTAAGCAAGGATAGTTTCTGAGTTGTCAACCTTGTCTTGTGATTCTCCATTTTTAGTTATTCACAAGGAGAAGGCTATACTTTGTACTAAATATAATTTTCCTCCAAAGAAAAACACCAAGCGAGAAATGGTTGTTTCTTCATTGTGTTCAAATCCTGCTAACTCTAGCAGCGGGTCTTAAATAACCTTGATATGGCCAATGCTTTGAAGTTCTAACTCCAAGCTACTAAAGATTTCAGACAAACTTCTAGTTTGTTTTTTCACTACTCTGGGACTCATAAGGGGTAGAAAGCTGCTGAGGTAGTGTTGGCCTCTTGTCTCACATAAGTGATTCACAAGGCTTACTTGAAGGCAGGATAGTCACCTCCTAAGTGTGTTCAGCTCTTCTACAAGAGCAGTTGCAACATTGTGGGTTTTTAAAAATTATACATCTTTGGAGCAGATTTTCAAAGCTGCAACATGACTTCTCTGCATACTTTTTATCGCTTTGAGGTTTTGTTTTTTGCAAGCACCTTTTGTCAGGAAAGTCCTTCAGGCCGCAATGTCAGCTAAATAAGAACTGCCAGAAAAAATGATCCTACCCTTTCTGTATCAAAGACCAGGGTTCTTCAAACTACTGGGTCGCAATATCATTTTTACTGGGTCACAAGATTCGTGCATAAGAGGACAGTTCAGAGGAATTCCAGCAGGTGGCTTTTCTAATTTCTTGGTATGAAGGAAGAAGCTTTTACTCATTCCTGTATTAACCTGTGGAAACAGCTGGAGGAGGAGCGCCCAGCAGGAGTACAGATCAACTACGTATCATATATATATATATCTTCTGGTGGTTGCTGCAGCCCTTCCTGCTTTACCTCTAAGAGCATCTGGTGTCCCTCATAATAATTTCCCCTCCTGCTCATTGCTACTGGTGATTTACAGTCCCTGCTGAACCCCCCCTCCAACGACCCCTTAAGTCAGATCTAGGTTGGTGCTGGTGGTTAAATAAAAAAAGTTTAAGTTGCAGGCGGCAGTCACAGGACGCTTCAGCAGCGTCCCTGCCTGTGAAATATTTATGACAGTGAAGAGCAGCAGAGGCTGGTGATTCCAACTCTGCTATCAGTTATCGGCTACAACTGTAAGCGGTCAGCTTTTTGCTGCTGGGGTTTATGCCCCTCCTTTTGCTTTGTTTATTATATTGTGAATAGCTCTTTTTATGCACATGTGACAGGCAGTGCATGAGTGCATATTACTCTCTTTCATATTTTCTTCTGGTTTTTTTTTTTTTAACTGTAGTATTAATATTATTATATTATATTTTTTAACTTCACTGCCCCTCATCTATGGAATTTTGTTAATGGTTTATTGTTTTTTTTCCTTCATGGAAAGTATATGGGAAAATTCTTCTGGATGTGTGTGAGTGTAATGTATATGTGGGTTTTATATATATATATATATGCAGTGATACCTTTTTTATTGGACTAACATAATATTTCAAAGACAAGCTTTCAAGAGTTTTCCTCTCTTCCTCAGGTCTACAGATACACATCACATACAACAAATGGAAGGGAGGGAGGGGGGTGAGAGGGGTGTCATAAAAAGCAGAGAATGTGTCTGAAGGAGAAAATAGCTGAGAATAGCCAGAAAGAATAAATAAACAGAGGAGAGTAAATAGGCAAGATGAGAGGAAAAACAAAAGGAAAAAGAAACCAATATAGGACAATAAGATGAGAGATTATAGAAAGTTATGGTAGTGTGTGAGAAAGCCAGAGTCTACATTAAGTCTTTCATTTCTGGTATTGAAATGTGTGATCATTTTCATCTCAAACGTCTTTCGTTCATGAGAGTCTTTGAAATTCCCTTTAAGAATTTTAATCCTGAGGTTAAGGATGGAGTGACCAGTCTGGGTGAAGTGATGACCAACAGGGGTACAATATTCATTTTCCTTGTGGTTTTTGATCGAGTGTCTGTGTAGATTCATTCTGAGATGCAGCTTTAGGCCAGTTTCTCCAATGTAGCAACCTCTGTCACACGCTGTACACTGTATCATGTACACCACATTAGCAGATGAGCACGAATAGGATCCTTTAATATTATATGATGTATTATTGTGTCTGGCTGTGTTGTTGTCACATATATGTTGACACAGTTTGCAGAGTGAATTGTTGCATCGTGCAGTGCCATTCTGTGTAAGCTTCTGTTCTGTGGTTAATTTGCTGCGGACCAATCTCTGTCTCAGGTTAGGCGGTTGTTTGAATGCTAGTATGGGGGGTTCAGGAAATATTTTTTTTTCCTCTGAAATTAGTGGTTGTAGCTCTTTAATAATTTTGCGTACTCCTTCCAGAGTAGGGTTGCAAGTGATACTAGAGGGGTTCTTGTTTTTTTTTCCTTTTCTTTGTATTGTAGGAGCCTTTCCCGTGGTGTTTTTTTAAGGCAGATTTGATTTTCCTAGATATTGTCCTTTCCTTGTAGCCCTTTTGCCTAAATGACTCTGACAGTGTACTCAGGTGCTGATCTCTGTCTTTTGTGTCAGAGCAAATGCAGCTCGGCTGTAGATGATACCTTGTTTGGTGTGATTGGGATGGAAGCTGGAATTGTGGAGGTAGCTGTACCTGTCTGTGGGTTTTCTGTATATAGATGAATGAAGGATGCCATTGGTGACAGTTATTGTGCAGTCCAAAAAGTTCACACTATGATTTGAAAAGTCCATTTTAAGGTTAATTGGCGGGTGAAATGAATTAAATGATTTGTGGAAATGTAAAAGGCTTTCTTCTCCTTCTGTCCATATTATGAAAATATCATCAATGTAACGATAATATGTATAAGGTTTGTGGGGCTGAGTACATAAGAATCTGTATTCTAGGTACGCCATGAAAAGATTAGCGTATTGGGGTGACATTTTTTCTCACACACTACCATAAATTTCTATAATCTCTCATCTTATTGTCCTATATTGGTTTCTTTTTCTTTTTGTTTTTCCTCTCATCTTGCCTATTTACTCTCCTCTGTTTATTTATTCTTTCTGGCTATTCTCAGCTATTTTCTCCTTCAGACACATTCTCTGCTTTTTATGACACCCCTCTCACCCCCCTCCCTCCCTTCCATTTGTTGTATGTGATGTGTATCTGTAGACCTGAGGAAGAGAGGAAAACTCTTGAAAGCTTGTCTTTGAAATATTATGTTAGTCCAATAAAAAAGGTATCACTGCATACTGCAATACATTGTTTTTTGAGCATCTTATATATATATATATATATATATATATATATATATATATATATATATATATATATATATATATATATATATATATATGTACAAAAAGATCAGCACTCACCAACACCATCAACCACTCTGTGCACTTTAATGGACATTCAAACGAGCACTATTTGAGGATCAGGATCCGGCGTACATCCTATGCAATCTTCAAAGATAAGCAGGCACCACAAGATACTTCAAACACCTTTAATGTGTTATACAGATACCATAATGTTTCGGCCCCACACAGAGGCCTTGGTCATATGGAAGCACACAACACGTCTGTATAGCACATTAAAGGTGTTTGAATTATTTTGTGGTGCCGGCATATCTTTGAAGATTACATAGGATGTACACTGGATCCTGATCCTCATATAGTGCTGGTATATATATATATATATATATATATACAAACACACATATATTTAGTAGTGTATATATATATATATATATATATATATACTGTATATATAGATATATATTTGTATTTATATATACATATATACACACACTATATATATATATATATATAAATCACAGAAATAGGAGCGCACTCGCCGGGTCTTGAAGAAATATTCTTTATTCAAAGTGACGTTTCGGGGTCGTTAGCCCCGTCCTCAGACCATTAGGTAAGAATATTTCTTCAAGACCCGGCGAGTGCGCTCCTATTTCTGTGATTTATATGTACTTTTGTTGAATGCACCCCGGGCAATTTATAGCTCTGAAAGTGTGTGCAGTGCCCTATGGACATTGAATATATATATATATATATATATATATATATATATATATATATATATATATTTGTATTTATAGATAAATATATACACACTATACACATATATATATATATATATATATATATATATACAGGTAGCCCTCAGTTTACGCCGGGGTTAGGTTCCAGAAGGAATGGTTGTAAATCGAAACCGTTGTAAATTGAAACCCAGTTTATAATGTAAGTCAATGGGAAGTGAGGGAGATAGGTTCCAGGCCCCTCTCAAAATTGTCATAAGTAACACCTAATACATTATTTTTAAAGCTTTGAAATGAAGACTTTAAATGCTAAACAGCATTATAAACCTAATAAAATAATCACACAACACAGAATATATAATTAAACTAAGTTAAATGAACAAAAAAATTTGCTAAACAGAATTATAAACCTAATAAAATAATCACACAACACAGACTTCACTTGCATTTTTTCTGCAAACAGTTCTTTCTATGCATTCCAATCTGGACTGATTTATAGACAGGAAGATCTTGTTCCCTTGAAATCTGCTCGATAGCTCAGGTCTGGTTAAACTGATTAATTTCAGCTTGCTTGGCTTTGCTGCAACACAAGCAGACAGCTCCACCTACTGGCTATTTTAATAAATGCACTGCTTCTCAATGCTTTTCAATAGCAGTCACATGACTGGAAAAAAAGGTTGTTATTCTGAAACGGTGTAAATTGAACCGTTGTAAAACGAGGGCCACCTGTATATATATATATATATATATATATATATATATATATATAAATTATTTTTTGCCTGGGTCCTCATAGGTTTTCAGTCCACCCCTGAGCTTTCCCTTATCTCAAGGGTGCCTGTATGTTACTTTTAGGAGGGTTTGTGGGTAGAGGGTGGTTTCATGCTCAGGTAATACAAGGAGTACAGCAGCAGGTCTTACTCTGACAGTGCTGACAGTAATACTGAAATGCAGCCCTGCCTCACATTGTATCTCTTTCAAGGTGGAAGACTGATCAGGGAAAGGTTGGCAAAGGCATGAATGGTGGGTGGCATGCTGCTGTGTGTGTGTTGTATGAGAGTGGATTGTGTGTGGTGTGTGTTTGCGTTATAACCTGTTTTGAATACTTTCAAGTTTGACTACCATTAGGAATAAAGTACACACGCATTTTAGTCACTTTGCCAAAAATTACTGCCATCTTGTTGTTTATTTATTCAGAAATTGTCAGATCAAGTATAAAAATAGTGTTGCGAAGGTATGTGGTATTATGGCACTGGGTCTTGGAAAAAAAGTTTGAAGAACCCTGACATAGACCTTTGCTTGGGTATTAATCCCATATGTTATGGAGGACTGGGGATCATCATAATTTATACTTACCTAATAAATTATTTTCTTTTGGAATGATGATGGTCCACAGTCCCCACCCATTTAAATTTTTGGGCGACAGTTCTAATGACGCCCCTTCAGACCCTGCTTTGTCTTTCCTACCTACATGTTTCCTATTCTCTACTCGGATATACGTTAAAAACTAGAGAGAGATAGAAAGTGGGAGGGATTTTAAGCTCTGATATGGGTTTTTGACCTTCTCCTAGTGGTGGGAAATATATCCCATATGTTATGGAGTACTGTAAACCATCATCATTCCGAAAGAAAATAATTTATCAGGTAAGCATAGACTCTACAGGTTGGGTATTAGCTCCCAAGAGTAAAGGATTGTGGATTCTCACCACATGTATGAAATAAAAAAAAATTATGCTTACCTGATAAATTAATTTTTTTCATGGTGTTAAGAATCCACATTACCCCAATCTTATGTTCTTTTGAAGTTAGTTTTTCTTAAGCACATCTTTTTTCCCTGCTCGTTTTATGGCTCTTATTCCTTTTTCTTACTTCACTTGCTTGGCTACACATTAGACTAAAGAATCTATGATGTGTGAGGGGTTTTATAGAGCTGTTGGGAATCTTTCCTCCTTCTAGCGGTAGTGAAAAGTAATTCCCAATAGTAAAGGATCATGGACTCAGGCTAATTTATGCAATAAATGTATTAATATTCTAATGCACTCTGATCTATCTAATTATGCTCTTGCTGCTAAGGGTGTTACTGCTCCTTCGTTTTTTTTTTTTTTTTTTTTTTATGGCAAAAGCAGAATTTTTGGAGGCGAAATCAGATTGGATGTGCTTTAGAGATTTTGATAGAATAAGATTATTTTATGCTGTGGTATGGGACTTCTTTTAAATTCTATTTGTCAACTATTTGTGCCTGCAAAACATTGTTCCTTTTTGGAAGCACTAATTTTTTTTTTTTTTTTTTTTTTTCTTTCCCAAATGTTCTTTTTATTGAGGAAGCGATATCACACTGTTACATACTTGGCAAGCAATAATATAGAAGGTGTCTCAAGATATGACAAAAAAAGTAATCATCACGTCATGATGAAACAATATATAGAAGTCCTAACTGCCAAACTTCTTTGCTCCTTTTTTAAATGTTAGGATTTCGTTGTGACATCAATTACAAACAGATCCACTGGTGGGATCATATTCTTTACAGATTAAGGATGACACAGAGATTAATTATAGGTAGTGTCAGTTAGTAAAATACAAAGGAAACTGATGTAAGTATAGCTTCATAACATTTTTCAGATAACATTGCAAGTATATGGGAATAATAACACTGAGCTTTCTGTAACGAAAATCACACTATGAAAACTGAGGTCAATATAAACTTCAGGAATCTAGGAAAGCATAATGGATTATATAAACATATACCATCTGTAGCTAACAAAGAATATGAGAGTAGACACAGCAATATTTATATAAACAACAATAGATTATGGCTGAAAACTAGTAAATTTCCACAGGGGGGTCTTGTAAAAAAAATATCTCTAGACTAGCCCCAATGGTTGTGTATAGGCATTGACAATTTAATTTTATTGGGACAACTCATCCCTAGATTGGGATGATCGAAGAAGAAATGCCTCTAAACATAAAAAAGCTTGATTATAGAAAAATATATCATGGAGTGATTTATAAAATTTTACTTTTATTAATTCACAAAATAAAAGGACAGCTTGAAATAAGTAAATATCCTGGTAACTGTCCACACACAAGAACAAGTTAAAAGCACTTCCACTATGGTATATATGAAAAGTAGCTTATTCTCAATGAATCATGATGGTCATCAAGTAAGTACCCAAATATATATGTTGGAATATTGCCTATACCATCTATAATGCTGATTATTATATACAACAGTTGCAGTTTGAATTAGATTATGCTAGCCCCTGTATAAGTATTATAACGGGGTTAAATTGTTACATATTATATCGCCTGTTGCAACAAAAGTAACAGCATAAGGTTATCTAGTTGTCAGAGAAGGTCTCCGGATATATAGGCATATAGTCTGGAAGGTCAGTGCTAGCCCTGCTGTATATCACTGATTACATGTACTTTAACATATGCTGTAGGTAAAATATCGATGTGAGATGTGGATTAATGGAAAGAAATAATGTAGCATTTATTCATGACTTAAAGCGATCGTTATATTGTTTCTTACAATCCTGTGAAAAAAACGCTTCGGCTGTATTTTATAGCTAGAACATTGCTACTGATATAACAAACTAAGTAATACTACTGCTGGGATATTTTATTGGATTTAAGATCAAGCGTTTTTCAACAGTCTTAGTATAGTGGAAGTAGCATAACTTGTTTACCCCAACAAATTATTTTAAAGATAAATGCTTGAAATATGTCTTAAAGAACAATAACTTAACAAAATTTTCTGAAGAACCGGTAGTATAATTTGTATACCAGCTGAAAAAATGTATCTTAATCAACACAGCTGAGGTATCAGACTAGGTGATACTATTATTGATATCTGCTATTAAATATAAGATTGAACGTTTTTCCACAAAATCTAAATAAGCTGGGGGTAGCACAACTTGCTTACCCAGATTAATCAGCACCTCTGAGGTATCAGACTAGGTGATACTGTTACTGAAATCTGCTATTAAATATAAGTTTAAACATTTTCCACAAATCTAAAATCAGCTAGGGGTAGCACGACTTGCTTACCCAGATTATATATTAAAGAAGGTGATTTTAAAAATATGTCTGGGAACCCTAAGGCTGAGAGACCAACGTAGCAATTATGAGACAAACGTAGCAATTCCTCACCCCTCTGAGGAAGTGATTGTGAAATGTGACCGCGTTAGGGGAGTTTGTTTCTCTTTTTTAATCAGCTCCACTATGGTTATTTAAATGCCAATAATAGTTAACAATAGCTTTATTCTCTCATAATTGCTACATTGGTCTCTCAGCCTTAGGGCTCCCAGACATATTTTAAAAATCACCTTCTTTAATATATAATCTGGGTAAGCAAGCCAAAACGTATAGTCCTCTCGTATGGCTCCCCTGAAAATTGTCATCTCAGAGAGTTGTACTAGTTGGTGGCAGAGAGGAGCTTGTATGAAAAATTGCGAGCACCATGTCGTCCTGTAGTACCTGCATCTCAGTGATTACCACCATGCGGTCATCCTTTACACTGTGATATTCTGCTAGTAGCGGCAAATTTTAATCGGGTAAGGGAAACTCAGCCATAGGGCCTGTGCCTGTCGACACCAGCGGAAAAGAGCATGCTTGAGGAGCTGTAGGTGCCGTGTTGCTCCGCGGTTCCTGCATCTCCTTGTGCTCCACCATTGGGCCGTCACCGTGCATGCGCATTGCTTGGGTCATTCAAATAAGGTCATCGAGTCTCTCACACATCTTTCTCCCATGCTCTTCCAGATCTCTGACAATGGAGTAGGGTATTTGCATGTCCATGTTGGTTAGCACTATAATGCACCTTAAGCATTGGGGAACGGCAGGTTTGAAGATCTATTAGGTGGATTTGAGTGCAGCGATCAGTATCCCAGCTGGGTGCACTAGTATTCCAAGATGGCGCTACCGCATGAGACGGCCAGATCCGAGGCAGATATTCAGCTCAACATAGAGCAGTCAATTGCCAAGTGCTTGTCAGCATGTCCAGTGCTTCTCCTAGTAAAATTAGTCAGTAGTTCAGCTATTTTTGAGGTTTATCAACAATAGTAGGGCTTTCTTAAATGCTATATTCACGGAGCTCCCAGATCATGTGACTGTCTCAATTGCTGGCCAGCCCCGCCACACTCTTGTTTTTTTACAGGAGAATCCTACTGAACCCTATAATCAAGGATTGTATTCCATCTTCTGTGTCGGAAATGTTGGTGGCCATGCCTCCTTCAATTAAGTGTAAAAGGTCAGACAAGAATTTACCTTCTATTAGCTGGGGGTTAATGTTTTTAGTTATGAAGCTGCCATGTCCTCAGAGGAAGAGGTTTGGTTCTTTTGATCAAGGGTCAACCTCTGATATTAAATCTGATATATGTATATATATATATATATATATATATATATATATATATATATATATACTTATTCATTTAAATTGAGCATATTTTTAAGGAAACTTTATTTACTTTAGAGGTTAAGGTCCTAAAGTAGATGGGAATAAACCAGTTTACTGTTAAAACCCTGTTTTCCTATCCCCTGATATATTTTGCATCCCTGATGTAGTCTCTAAGATTATTCCAGAGATTGGTTTTAGCCAGGTATTTATTTTTAATCTTTCTGCAAGGTTTAAAAGGCCAGTAAACCTACCAAATAATGTTATATAATTCTACACATAGTGCTACCAGACCCCAGAGTGGGATCGATCTACATTGAGTTTAATGGCGCGATTGGGCTGGCTGTGAGTAGACAGTGTGCTGCAGGGTTGGCTCTAAGGTGGGGCATTGGGGGGCAATGCCCCTCCAAATGGAATGCTGTGCCCCCCAGGTCAAAAGAAGTGATTTAAAAATTTTTTTTTTTACATTTTAAAAGTGATGGAACGTCCAGGGTCCCAAATGTCGCATCAACCATTTGCAGCCACTGGACCCTGGAGATCCACCACTGGAGGGCCCAGCTAATCTCTTTACTCTCCTCTATTTACAACCAGATAACAAATAAAGTTGCATTTCCCTGCTGGTGCTCTCATAGTTAACCTAGGGCTTGCAATGCCCCTCCTCCTGCTAGTCCACTTACTACAGAGCTGAAGTGAGATGATGACATCATCAGACCTCTGCAGGAAGTGCTGGGAGAAGCTAACAGTCAGTGAGAGGGAAGACAGAAGTAATTTTGTGAAAACACAGCCGTATAACCAATGTGTGTGCGAGAGTAGTATCCCTTCCCTATTGTGCTTTATATCCTGGCAGCCTCAGATAAAGAAGCAAATTGGGAATTCCTTGGTTTCCCCACTGCAGGTCACACAAAAAGAGTGTGCATTGTGCCTGCTTTATCTGCAGTGATCAGTGTAAAATGTGTGTCAGATTATAGGTGCTTAAATACACACACTTCAAATGTAGCTGTGGGACAATGAGTGAAATAGCCTTATGTTTATTATTTACATGTTTGAAAACAGCTCCTATTTGTCCCCAAGGTTGTTTTATTTTATATATATATATATATATATATATATATATATATATATATATATATATATATATATATATATACACACACATACATACATACATACACACAATACACACACTGTGTGCATATATATATATATATATATAAATTGTTTGTGTGTATATATATATATATATATATATATGTGTGTATATACATATATATACCGTGTGTGTATATATATATATATGTATATATATATATATATATATATATATATATATATATATATATATACACACAGTGTGTGTGTATATATATATATATATATATATATATATATATATATATATATACACACAGTGTGTGTGTATATATATATATATATATATATATATACACACAGTGTGTGTGTGTGTGTGTGTGTATATATATATATATATATATATATATATACTGTGTGTATGTGTGTATATATATATATATATATGTGTGTGTGTATATGTATATGTATGTGTATATATATATATATATACATATATATATATATATATATATATATATATATGTATATATATATATATATATATGTATATATATATATATATATATATATATATAAAATTTGTGTGTATATACATACTGTATATACTGTGTGTGTGCTGGTAAATATCATGAATAATATCTGTACAAGTAATGTACTGCTTGGCACTCAAACTTATTGTCACGTAAAAGCTTATTTGATCATTAGTAGGGTCATTGGTAGAGCTACACATGCAAACAGTGTCCACTGGCTGTGTCATATGTGGGAGACATTCCTGAGATATGACAAATGTAACCGCTGCACTGCCATAAATCTGGTAAATGTAACTGCTGCAGCACTGCCAGACATCTTATAAATGTAACCCCTATACTCCTTGAGATATGACACATGTAACCGCTGCACTTCCAGAAATATAAACAAATCTAACTCCTGCACAGCCAGAGATCTGATAAATGTAACCCCTGGACTGCCACAGTAGGTCTGCTCTTATTTTGACTCTCATACATGCTTTTTAAATGCGTGCCCCCTCGTGAAAAAAAAATGCCCCCTCATTTCATTCGTTCTGGAGCCAACCCTGGTGTGCTGTGATGCGCTGATGAAACAAAAACAGACCCGCTCAGCAGAGCCAGGAGCAGAGTTCTGTAAAATTCATTTTCATAGGTAAATATCTCTGCAGTTGTTTGATATATAAAGCTGCAGCTAAGCTGATGGTATATAATTCTGCACTATGTGCTGAATTATATAACATTACTAGTCCTAAAGCCGGTGTACACCGGCGATTTTTTGCAGTACAGCGGTCCCACCCCTTGTTCTCTCTCTATCCCCCCTCTCTTTTGCTCTCTCTTTCTCCCCTCTCTTTTGCTCTCTCTTTCTCCCCTCTCTTTTGCTCTCTTTTTCTCCAGTCTCTTTTGCTCTCTCTCCCCCTCTCTTTTACTCTCTCCCCCTCTCTTTTACTCTGTCTCTCCCCCCTCTATTTTGCTCTCTCTCTCCCCCCTCTCTTTTGCACTCTCTCTCCCCCTCTCTTTTGCTCTCTCTCCCCCTCTTTTGCTGTCTATCTCCCCCTCTTTTGCTGTCTCTCTCCCTCTCTTTTGCTCTCTCTCTTCCCCCTCTCGTTTGCTCTCTCTCTTCCCCCTCTCGTTTGCTCTCTCTCTTCCCCCTCTCCTTTGCTCTCTCTCCTCTCGTTTGCTCTCTCTCCCCTCTCGTTTGCTCTCTCTCTCCTCTCTTTTGCTGTCTCTCTCCCTCTCTTTTGTTCTCTCTCCCCCTCTCTTTTGCGCTCTCTCCCCCTCTCTTTTGCACTCTCTTCCTCCCTCTCTTTTGTGCTGTCTCCCCCTCTCTTTTGTGCTCTCTCCCCCTCTCTTTTGTGCTCTCTCGCCCCTCTCTTTTTTGTGCTCTCTCCCCCTCTCTTTTGTGCTCTCTCCCCCTCTCTTTTGTGCTCTCTCCCCCTCTCTTTGTGCTCTCTCCCCCCTCTCTTTTGTGCTCTCTCCCCCCTCTCTTTTGTGCTCTCTCCCCCTCTCTTTTGTGCTCTCTCCCCCCTCTCTTTTGTGCTCTCTCCCCCCTCTCTTTTGTGCTCTCTCCCCCTCTATTTTGTGCTCTCTCCCCCTCTCTTTAGTGCTCTCTCCCCCTCTCTTTTGTGCTCTCTCCCCCTCTCTTTTGTACTCTCCCCCCCTTTTGTACTCTCTCCCCCCCCTCTTTTGTGCTCTCTCCCCCTCTCTTTTGTGCTCTCTCCCCCACCTCTTTTGTGCTCTCTCCCCCCCTCTTTTGTGCACTCTCCCCCCTCTCTTTTGCTTGGTCTATCCCTCTCTTTATCCCCACTCTTCTGCTATCCTGTAGTGTATAGTACAATCAAGAAAATGACATAACAACAAACAATAATATATTACTTGTTTTGCGCCACGCAGGGCCATTAATACCATTTCAAAAAGAAAAGCAAAATATGTAAAAACAATAATTTCTTGTTTTGCACCACGCAGGGCCAATGATGGAATTTTAAACAAAGTAAGATACATGGTAAAACAAAAAGAAACATTTTGAATTATTTAACAATCTTATACTTCTTGATCGTTCATCAAAGCCCTTCATTTTTTACAAACACTACTGTTTTTATATCATTTTTAACATGCACCACCACACAGCACCACACACATACCCCATACACACCAGAAAACAAAAACACCAAAAAAAAAAAAAAAAAAAAACGAAACACCCCCCCCCCCCAAAGAGACTGCTTATGTATATTTTATATAAACCTGGCTTAATTAGCTCCTTCCCTAACCTCCCCCCACTGATAGGGTATCCTCTCTTCCGCCACCAAGGTTAAGAAGGGTCCTAAAAGTTTTAGAGGGGAAATAAATTGCCTTTTCTTATCTAGCGGCCATTCCAGGAGTACTTTTAACCATTTGTTAAAATACTTCCTAAGCTTTGTCTCCTTTCTTAAATTATTGTCATAGAGTTCTATTCTCATCTGTAAACACATTAGCTTAATAAACTCCCCTAACACATGGGCTCTTCTTCTTTTCCAATTCCTAAATATTAAATTTCGTGCTACCATTATACCGGTATTAACTAATTGACTCTCACCTGGTTCTAGCCGAGCTTGATACAAAAAAAAGATTATGAATGAGGTAAATTCAATCCGTGACCCCACATATTTATTCAACCAAAAATTTACCTTAGCCCAAAATTGTCTGATTTTGGGACATAGCCACAAACAGTGCAATAGGTCTGCTCTCCCTGCACTACACTTATAGCAAGAAATATTCAAGTCTACACTAGCCCATTTTTTTAACCTATCCGGCATTAAATAGTAATTGTTGATGATTCTCCAATGAATCTCCCTCCAACTAATTACTGTCGTCGCTGACATACTTAAACTAATACTTTTCACTACCTCTTCTTCCTGAACATTTGGGACATATTTTTGCAGCTTCTGTGTGATTACCCTGATATGATTAGACCCTAGTCTATCAAATAGAATATTATACCAATACGTTAATGATCTAATACCTGCTTATACAAAGTAAGTCCTGCCTCCATCTCTTGTAAATACCAACCTGACTCACTTGATTGAGCAAGTGCTGTCATGAAACTTCTAACTTGCAGGAAGGCATAAAAATTCTTTTGAGGTAACTGAAATTTTTTTTGCTATCTCGCCGTACGATTGTAATTTATTTGTGCCAGTTATTAAAAGTTGTGCAAAATATAAAATTCCTTTTGCATACCATTCTCTAAAAACAATATTATTCTGTCTGGATGGGGCTATTTCTACTCCGACTTTACATATTTACATATTTCCTTTGGAAGTTATAATACTTCCAAACAAGTTTTTTTTTTTAGCAAGTTATCTTTTTAGATCAGTAGTATCTATTACTAATAAGGCTGCTGCTTCTTTCTTTTGGTTTAATAATCTATTCTGGCAGTTTTCTGACAATTCTGCTAATGAAAACTTTTTAAACCTTTTTTGGCAAATGTGATTATGCTTTCATTAAGTTTTATATTAAGCATGTCTTTGGCAGACTTTCTATGACATTTTTTTGGTTAAGACTTGGCCTGCTGATGGGGTTTCTAAATCCAGACTTTTATGTCTTTCCTTTCAGGGAAATATATTATTTGGCTCTGGTTTGGACCCTATTATCTCTAATATGATGGGAGGTAAAGGAGATCATGACTAGAAGTCCCATTTGTTTTTATCCCTTTCCTCATTTCAGGGCAGAAATCTGACTCCTTCTCTGAGAAGCTGCTTCCTGTTCTGTATGGAAGACAAGTTCTAACTGGAACATTTCTGAGCAGTCCAACTAATCTTCTCCCTTATCTCACTTTGCATGCAGGTGTGGCTCTTGTTCCAGAGACTCTGGTTGGGGGGCAGGTTTAGCTTCTTTCTGGTTTAGTTTCAGTCTGTTCCTCTGTTAGTACAGGGAATGGGGTTTTATTCTCACCTTTTCTTTGCTCCTTTATAGGAAGGAACTTTCAGACCAGTTCTAAAGCTAAAGGCTCTGAACTAATCTTTCAGAGTTTTTATTTTCATAATAGGGACTCTGTTTTTTTTCTGCTTTTATTTTGCAAGGTTAGTTTATGTCCATAATAGTTTTATGGGATGTTTATCTTCATAGTCCTATTCTCTAGGAACATCATCACTTTCCTATGTTTGCCTTTCTGGTCTAGCATTTTTAGTTTGTTGCCTTACCTTTTGGTCTGGGTTCAGCTCCCAGAATATTTTCCTAGGTCTTGGGTACCCTTTTTATTGGTATCAGAAGTCAGGGAATAGCAGTGTTTCCTTTTCTGGATGATATTTTGGTTCAAACTTCATCTTTTTATTTAGCAGATTCTTTCAACATCAAACTGTTGTTTCTTCAGCATCTTGGGCTTCTTTTGTTCATCCTACTAGATCTGTTTTCTTTACAGATGTAAGTCTTTCAGGATGGGGGGCTGTTTAGGGGTGTCAGAGATTGCAAAGGTTTATTGGTTTCCTGGGGGGGGGGGGAGTCAAGGTTTCCTTTTAATATTTTTTGAACTCTCTGCAATTTCAGAGTTGGCCTCTTTTGGAAAGGGAGTCTTATCTCTGATTTCAGTTAGACTATGTTTTAGCAGTAGCATATGTCACTCATCAATGGGAAACTCTCAGTTCCCTGGCCATGAGGTAAGTATTGTTAATTATTTCCTGGGCATAAGTCAATTGTTATTTCTGCTGTTCATATTCCTGGAGTGAATAACTGGGAAACAGTTTTTCTCAGTTGTTGGCAATCTAGGAGAGTCACCTCTTCTTCTGGATAGTGGAACTTTGGGGTCTCCCAGAGATAGATCTGATCGTCTTTTGTTTTATTCTCTGACTTTCCTGGTACTCTGTGAGGCCTATGGAGCCTCAAGCAGTATTTGTGGATGCTTAGGTAGTTACTTGGTAATTTCAGCTAACATGTTTTTTTCACCTCTGGTTCTTCTTCCAGGGTGGTTGCCTAATTAGTCTAAAGTGTCTGTGATTCTATTTGTTCCGATTTGGTCTCACAGTGTTTGGTATGTAACTCTATTTAAGATGTCCAGTTGCCCTTTTTGGTCTTTTCCTTTGCATTTCAGATTTTTGGTTTCAAATTCTGTTTTTTTTTTTTTATACAGGTCTCAAATCTCTAAGCCTGATGGCATGGAGATTGAAAGTATAGTTCTTAAGCAGAGAATGTTCTCTGATTCTGTTATTGAGACACTGACACAGGTTTGTGAGCCTGTATTCAGGTAGTTGTATTATAAGGTTTAGAAGACCTTTATTTCTTGATGTAAGGATCATGTTTTTTTTCTTGGCATTCTTTTTAAGAATTCCTAGTTTTTGTTTTTTGTTGTTGCAGTTTTTGCAAGATGATTTTGATAAGGGTTTATCCACCAGTTCTAAACTGAAAGGAATTAGTTGTTAAGGCGTCAAAGTATTGTATTGAAGCATAATAGCTAACATTAATTAGTTGCTTAATCAATTCACATTTAAAAAAAGATAATAGGCGCTTTTACACTAATAAAAAGTATCACTATCAATAACCCAAGAAACACACATGCCCACTGTACCCATAATGCCTTAGAGATTTAAACACAAGTCTCTGTGGTTTTGGAGCACAACAATTCCACGCGTCACCTATTAGGATTACTACACTCTATTAAAAATGATTAATCAACATACAGGCACTTCAGCTGTGATGTAATTGCTAAGCCCAGGAAATTATATTTCTTTCATGTAATTAGCAAGAGTCCATGAGCTAGTGACGTATGGGATATACATTCCTACCAGGAGGGGCAAAGTTTCCCAAACCTCAAAATGCCTATAAATACACCCCTCACCACACCCACAAATCAGTTTTTACAAACTTTGCCTCCTGTGGAGGTGGTGAAGTAAGTTTGTGCTAGATTCTTCGTTGATATGCGCTCCGCAGCAGGTTGGAGCCCGGTTTTCCTCTCAGCGTGCAGTGAATGTCAGAGCGATGTGAAGAGAGTATTGCCTATTTGAATTCAATGATCTCCTTCTACGGGGTCTATTTCATAGGTTCTCTGTTATCGGTCGTAGAGATTCATCTCTTACCTCCCTTTTCAGATTGACGATATACTCTTATATATACCATTACCTCTACTGATTCTCGTTTCAGTACTGGTTTGGCTTTCTACTACATGTAGATGAGTGTCCTGGGGTAAGTAAGTCCTATTTTCTGTGACACTCTAAGCTATGGTTGGGCACTTTTATATAAAGTTCTAAATATATGTGTTTAAACATTTATTTGCCTTGATTCAGGATGTTCAACGTTCCTTATTTCAGACAGTCAGTTTCATATTTGGGATAATGCATATGAATAAATCATTTTTTTCTTACCTTAAAATTTGACTTTTTTCCTGTGGGCTGTTAGGCTTGCGGGGGCTGAAAATGCTTAATTTTATTGCGTCATTCTTGGCGCGGACTTTCTTGGCGCAATTTTTTTTTGTAATTTCTGGCGTAATACGTGTCGCCGGAAGTTGCGTCATTTTTTTGACGTTTTTGCGCCAAAAAATGTCGGCGTTACCGGATGTGGCACCATTTTTTGCGCCAAAAGCATTTAGGCGCCAAATAATGTGGGCGGCTTTTTTGGCGCTAAAAAAATTTGAGCGTCATTGTTGTCTCCACAATATTTAAGTCTCATTATTTATTGCTTCTGGTTGCTAGAAGCTTGTTCATTGTCATTTTTTTCCCATTCCTGAAACTGTCATTTAAGGAATTTGATCCTTTTTTGCTTTATATGTTGTTTTTTCTATTACATATTGCAAGATGTCTCAGATTGTCCCTGAATCAGAAGCCACTTCTGGAAAAACGCTTAACTGAGTTTCAGTTCTACCAAAGCTAAGTTCATTTATTTTAAATGTTATAAATGTTTATCTTTAGCTATGTTTTGTAATAAGGTATTATGATATACTTTTACATGCAGAATCCATTAGTGTTTATGCTTTATATATTTCCATTCTTACAAGAAATATTTAGAAGATTTATAAGAAATATTTTCTGATTCTATTTTAAAGGCTTTGTCTGACTTCGTGCCTTCTAATAAATTTTTTAGGTCTTTTTCACTTCTTTTTTAATTATTGAAGTTTCAAATGACCAACAACATACTGATTTATCCTTCTCTGATGATGTTTTTTCTCTTTCAGAAATTTTCTTCATCAGATATTGACACTAACAAATCTACTTTTTTATTATTTTTCTATTATTAAAGTACATTTGTTCTTTGTTGAAAAGGTGTTTATTATTTTGGATATTAAGGTAACTAGTTCTTTAAGACTAGCTGACACTATTTCTGCCTATTTATTTCTTCTGTGTTTTCAGAGTTTTTCTTTCCAATTCCCCATTCTAGGGAATGGAATAGGCTGAGAATTTTCTTTTATTCCTTTTTCAAAGGTTTTAAACTATATTCTTTGCCAGCAGTTAAATTCAATTTGGAGGGTTCTCCAATTTATTGGGGCTATCTCTACTTCTACTAATTATGCTATTGTTTCTATAGCAAAATAGTATTTATTTTCCTTTAGATAGTTGTATCTTATTTATGGAAAATTTTTTAGTTTCAGGTACTTTTTTTGGTCCTGTGATTTATTTGGATATTGCAATTGCTTCATTTTTTCTATTTACTTTAAGATCAAGTATCAGATTATGATTTATTTTAGCATTGTTAAGGGACAACATTTACTAGACTAGGTGCTGTTGCATTTGTCTTGTTGTTTTGCATTTATTGATTATGCAAGTCCACTGTATTGACTGGTCCTTTAAACTGTACTATCATGCTAATAATTTCATTTGTGTCTTCATTTTATTGAATATTTTCGCAAATGAGGGTTAATCTATGTCTTTAGCTATTTTAGCTAGAAGAATTTTGTTCTAAGATAATCAATTATTTGTTTTATAATTGGATTCAATTCTTAACTGTTACTCTGGGCTTCAAGATTGAGTTCTAAGACTAAAACTTTAAGCTTATACTAGTTTAGTTGTTCTTATTAAGGAATGCATTCCTGAGTTCTTTCTCAAGTAACATGTTTATAATTGGGGTTCGAAATCAGCTCCCTAATATTGCGATGTACGTGCTGTATTCCAGCTTGGCTGGTAAGGGGCAGGTTAAGACTTCCTTGAAATTTATTTTGTCCAAATTTCTTTGATTTTATTCCAGTAAGGCTAACACTTTCTTTAAGTGTGTTTCTGTCCTATATATTTTGGGTACTGTTGAAGCATGGCTGGGCACCCATGGGGTTCAAGCACTGCTCAGACCTGGAATCTTCTGGGGTATTTCTTCCAGTTCCTTTTTTAGGAACCGGGTTTGGAGTTTTATTCAAACTATTTTGCCTTTTTATGGTCATTGTTAGCATTATTTGTTTTCATTAGATACAATAAATGCATATTTTCATTTTTCTGTTTTCATTCAGATTATTTTCTGAGGATGCGGAATCTTATATGATTCACTTGCTCTTCAGGACATAGTTAGAGGATCTTTTTTTCAAAAAGCTCTTGATTCCTCACACAAGGGTCACCTTTTTTAGGTTTCCAGAAAGTTTGTGTCACTGTCTTTGTCTTTATCAGACAAGGGATAATTCTATTGGGTTCCGTCTGTCGGTACCTTTAGTCTCTATTTTTTCCTTCAGTTGCTATATATGCATAGAAGTTTTAGGTCTTATGGCCACAGCATTGGATTCAATTCCCTTTGCTCATTTTCACTAGAAAGAACCTTTCCAGTCTTTTATTAGTGTTATTTCTTCTAGAATATGGTTGGAGGATCAATTTACCAAAAAGTTCGTTGATTCCTCAGACAAGGGTAACCTTTTTAGGTTTCCTGATAGATTCAGTGTCCTTGACTCTGTCTCTGACGGACAAGAGATGTCTGAAATTGGTTTCAGCTTGTCGAAACCTTCAGTCTCAATCTTTCCCTTCGGTAGCCTTATGCATGGAAATTCTAGGTCTTATGACTGCTGCATTGGACGCGGTTCCCTTTGCTCGTTTTCACATGCGACCTCTTCAGCTCTGTATGCTGAATCAGTGGTGCAGGGATTATACAAAGATATCTCAATTAATATCTTTAAAACCGATTGTTCGACACTTTCTGACGTGGTGGACAGACCACCATCGTTTAATTCAGGGGGCTTCTTTTGTTCTTCCAACCTGGACTGAGATTTCAACAGATGCAAGTCTGACAGGTTGGGGAGCTGTTTGGGGGTCTCTGACAGCACAAGGGGTTTGGGAATCTCAGGAGGTGAGATTACCAATCAATATTTTGGAACTCCGTGCAATTTTCAGAGCTCTTCAGTCATGGACCTTTTCTAAAGAGAGAGTCGTTCATTTGTTTTCAGACGGACAATGTCACAACTGTGGCATATGTCAATCATCAAGGAGGGACTCACAGTCCTCTGGCTATGAAAGAAGTATCTCAAATTCTGGTTTGGGCGGAATCCAGCTCCTGTCTAATTTCTGCGGTTCATATCCCAGGTATAGACAATTGGGAAGCGGATTATCTCAGTCACCAAACGTTACATCCGGCCGAATGGTCTCTTCACCCAGAGGTATTTCTTCAGATTGTTCAAATGTGGGGACTTCCAGAAATAGATCTGATGGCTTCTCATCTAAACAAGAAGCTTCCCAGGTTTCTGTCCAGATCCAGGGATCCTCAGGCGGAGGCAGTGGATGCATTGTCACTTCCTTGGAAGTATCATCCTGCCTATATCTTTCCACCTCTAGTTCTTCTTCCAAGAGTAATTTCCAAGATTCTAAGGGGTGCTCGTCTGTTCTGCTGGTGGCTCCAGCATGGCCTCACAGGTTTTGGTATGCGGATCTTGTCCATATGGCCACTTGCCAACCATGGACTCTTGCATTAAGACCAGACCTTCTATCACAAGGTCCTTTTTTCCATCAGGATCTCAAATCCTTAAATTTGAAGGTATAGAGATTGAACGCTTGATTCTCAGTCATAGAGGTTTCTCTGACTCTCTGATTAATACTATGTTACAGGCTCGTAAATCTGTATCTAGGAAGATATATTATCGAGTCTGGAAGGTTTACATTTCTTGGTGTTTTTCTCATCATTTTTCTTGGCATTCTTTTAGAATTCCTAGAATTTTACAGTTTCTTCAGGATGGTTTGGATAAAGGTTTGTCTGCAAGTTCCTTGAAGGACAAATCTCTGCTATTTCTGTTCTTTTTCACAGAAAGATTACTAGTCTTCCTGTTATTCATTGTTTTGTACAAGCTTTGGTTCGTATAAAACCTGTTATTAAGTCAATTTCTCCTCCTTGGAGTTTGAATTTGGTTCTGGGGGCTCTTCAAGCTCCTCCGTTTGAACCTATGCATTCGCTGGACATTAAATTACTTTCTTGGAAAGTTTTGTTTCTTTTGGCCATCTCTTCTGCTGGAAGAGTTTCTGATTTATCTGCTCTTTCTTGTGAGTCTCCTTTTCTGATTTTTCATCAGGATAAGGCGGTGTTGCGAACTTCTTTTCAATTTTTACCTAAGGTTGTGAATTCTAACAACATTAGTAGAGAAATTGTGGTTCCTTCATTGTGTCCTAATCCTAAGAATTCTAAGGAAAGATCGTTGCATTCTTTGAATGTAGTTAGAGCTTTGAAATATTATGTTGAAGCTACTAAAAATTTCCGAAAGACTTCTAGTCTATTTGTTATCTTTTCCGGTTCTAGGAAAGGTCAGAAGGCCTCTGCCATTTCTTTGGCGTCTTGGTTGAAGTCTTTGATTCATCATGCTTATGTCGAGTCGGGTAAAAACTCTGCCTCAAAGGATTACAGCTCATTCTACTAGGTCAGTTTCTACTTCCTGGGCGTTTAGGAATGAAGCTTCGGTTGATCAGATTTGCAAAGCAGCAACTTGGTCTTCTTTGCATACTTTTACTAAATTCTACCATTTTGATGTTTTCTTCTTCTGAAGCAGTTTTTGGTAGAAAAGTACTTCAGGCAGCTGTTTCAGTATGATTCTTCTGCTTATAATTTCAGTTTTTTTCATTATAAGATTTAAACTTTATTTTGGGTGTGGATTTTTTTCAGCGGAATTGGCTGTCTTTATTTTATCCCTCCCTCTCTAGTGACTCTTGCGTGGAAGATCCACATCTTGGGTATTCATTATCCCATACGTCACTAGCTCATGGACTCTTGCTAATTACATGAAAGAAAACATAATTTATGTAAGAACTTACCTGATAAATTCATTTCTTTCATATTAGCAAGAGTCCATGAGGCCCACCCTTTTTTTGTGTTGGTTATGATTTTTTTGTATAAAGCACAATTATTCCAATTCCTTATTTTTTATGCTTTCGCACTTTTGTCTTATCACCCCACTTCTTGGCTATGCGTTAAACTGATTTGTGGGTGTGGTGAGGGGTGTATTTATAGGCATTTTGAGGTTTGGGAAACTTTGCCCCTCCTGGTAGGAATGTATATCCCATATGTCACTAGCTCATGGACTCTTGCTAATATGAAAGAAATTAATTTATCAGGTAAGTTCTTACATAAATTATGTTTTTGTTTGTTTTTAATGGTTTGGTTTCTAATCGGTTATCAAGGAAAATAGTGATTGCTTGAAATTTTAGAGGCGTTATTGACTTTTGTTTGAGGGAAGAGACATTTTTTGATTGTGATCTCTAAAAAAAACACATTGATGTTATCAGCCAAAATGCAGAAATCATTATCAGTGGATAGAAACTGGTAGATTTCAATCAACCCCATAATTAGGAAAAAAGGAACTTATATCATACTCAAGATTTTGAAACTGAACTTTGGTATCCTGATATATCAAACTGAACTGCATCTCATTCTGACAGCCAAGGTTTTCACCCAAATACTAATCTAGAGCTTTACAATATGCAACATTCTACTTCCTTTTTTAGACTGTCCTGTAATATAATGATTATGATTTGCAGGTGCAGCATTACAGTAGGGTATAAAATATTGTAACATTATTTTGTAACATTATTTTGTTTTCTCAGAACCATATTTCATTTGTCAGTCATCCAGTTTCCAAATAACCGTGCCAAAAGTACAGTCCAAAAGCGTAAAAATACAAGCCTATATTTGTTTTCACAAGTCATATTACAGTCACTGAAGTTCATTGTGCTGTATTTTACACAGATAAGAAAAAGAAGACCCACACCAGCATCTCTGGTTATAATGAACGATCATTCTCCGCCAGGTTGGTAAGCATGAGTGAATTCTTTATTGTGCAGAAATAATAAGAAAACAAAGGCATCTTAAGCCCTTTGTCACAAAAATGTTATTATTTTATCACTCTGTACTAATTATAGTGCTTTCTTAATGAAATTTGGACTTTTACCCTATAAGTGTTTAAATCCTCCTTGCGATTTTATCTGTCTTTTTCTTTTTTTGACGAATTTAGTCTTTCTGTACGCAAACAGAGATAACAATGACCATCAATTTAGAGATTTATTTATTGTAACTGGTATAATAGTTTATATCATACATCACACCAACGTGTAAACATAATAACTGTAGCGATCATGTCCCCTGCACATCATCCACTGTCACGATCATGTCCGCTGCACATCGATAAATGCCGACAGCATATGCTGTTGGCATTTATCACTGCACAAGCATTTCACTAGAAAACAGTTTTCATGCAAACTGTTCACCTGGTATATTAATTTGTGTAAGTTTGTTTTGTTTAAGAAAATAGATAATCCCTTTATTACCTATTCCCCAGTTTTGCATAACCAAAACTGTTATATTAATAAACTTTTTACCTCTGTGATTACCTTGTATCTAAGCCTCTGCAGACTGCCCCCTTATTTCAGTTCTTTTGACAGACTTGCTTTTTAGCCAATCAGTCCCCTCTCATAAGTAACTCCACAGACGTGAGCACAATGTTATCTATATGGCACAAATTAACTAATGCCCTCTAGCTGCGAAAACTGTCAAATTCTTTGAGATAAGAGGAGGCCTTCAAGGGCTTAGAAATTAGCATATGAGACTACCTAGGTTTAGCTTTTAACTTAGATTACCAAGATAGCAAAGCAAATTTTATGATTAAAGTGAATTGGAAAGTTGTTTAAAATTGCATGCCCTCTCTGAATCATGAAAGTTTAATTTTGACTAGACTGTCCCTTTAAAGTGTCTGTGCAATTTTCTGTTTAGCTAGTATGTAGAATATTAATGTAAATGAGTTTCTAAATCCAGCCTAAACCTTATTTTGTACAATTCTATGAAAGGTTGTGTACATTTTGTAGTATAAAATGAATTCTATATCAGATGTATTTTATAGTGTAACACAAAAGTGTTACAAGTATCTGATAAGATATTTATATAAATCAGGGAAGACCAGCTAGAAGCCCATAGGCTACATGTGAGTCTCTGCACTCGCCCCCCTCGGCCTGGGAAAAAAAAATGTGTTTGGGGACTTCTAGTGGGTGGGCTAACAAAGTGGCCACAACTTAAAAGATCCGAATTGGAGGCATCTATTATGCTCATTTTTCTAACCATATAAAAATGACACAATCCTGTTGCTATTTTGTGACACAATCCCTAAAGACTAACATATCATTTTGGGCAAGCTTTCAGCTTTTATTCTTGTTTACTGCTTTCTTTTAATATTTTACAACTGACAGTTGAATCTGATATTTTACTGTAACTCGCAGGAAGCAGGCTTCTTAAAAACAAAAGAAAAATGTTCCTCTGTATGGGAAAAATTGCTTGTTTCCTACTTCTCAGGAGTTGCAGTTACACTGAAGTGAGAACACTTATGCCGTCACATGTATTAGATGCACATAATTAATCATAATACAAAGTTTAAAGGGACAGTTCACCCAAAAACTTTCTCCCCTTTAAATTATTCCCAATGATCCTTTTTACCTGCTAGAGTGTATTAAATTGGTTGCAAGTAGCTCCTTTACTCATATTTCAGCATTTGAAATAGCTGATTTAGCCTGTGGTTTCCCAACCTATACTGAAAGTTTTGATACTGGCGTATACGCTATTGACAAGCCTAAGTAAACACAGCCAGCAGAAGAGATTACACCCTCAGTGGGGGGCATGATAGTTAAGTAATAAAATGATCATTTTCCATTGTTCTCTCTATGTGTTGAGCTTTGGTGTTCCAGACAAATATAAGATAAGGAAGCAAGTGTGTGTACACCAAGTGATAACATAATGAGATCTGATATTACCTGAAGCTCAACCCATTGTAATAGGCTGTGGTTTCAAAGCACAAAACCAGCTACTTCAGATACACAAATAAACCCGAAAATGCAATTTCTCAAATGTTTTATACTCTGCAGTTGTTATAACAAGTCATTTAAAATACATTTATGGAAAAACAATTTTACAGTGTACTGTCCCTTTAATATAACATTTTCATTTACTTTGATTTGATTTTATGTACATTATAGTTGGCAAATATCTGAATGTATTGCTTTAATAGTTACAAATACTGTTATATTTGCACAATGACTTAAAACAGTTACTTGTGTAGTACAAGCATGGTACCGGTGCACAGGCCTCACAGCATATGTGCGCATGCCGCTGAAAATTTTACTAATGAAAGTATATTGCAAAAATGCTTCTATTTCAAATTGTAATGTAGCTAAGCACATTTCATTTGTGACCTTTCTATCCCTTTAAGATTATAGTTTAGTCTTTCTTTTAACAAGATTAAATATAGCCAACCATTCTAAACAGAAATGTTTTTCATTTTAATGTACCATTGGTATTAGTATCTTCCATCTTAGATGGTTCATTTGACATTATTTAGCAAGGGAGTGTTGGCAGAATGATGTGTGCTGCATTTTGATGTTGTAATAAGATAAGGGACTTTTGGGTAGGAAATGAATTCCAGAAATAATGTTGTTGCATTTTTTACAAGGTGATGTTAGCTAATGGGATAAATATTGTATTATTCATGTATTGAGGGCAGCCAAGTCGAATAAAGAAGGCCATATAAAAACAAGAGCTCTCCATTAAAGGGACAGTCTACACCTATACAAACATTTGGCCATACCTTAGATCCGTTGCCAATTTTCATAAAGCACTCCTTCAACCCTAAAAAGTCAGCGACACAACTGAAGTTATTTGAAATCAAAAGTTAGATTTAGACAGTTAGAAATGGCCGCCCAGCTCCGCCTATGAACAACATCATACACTGTGTTCATTTTAACGGTCCAATCAAAAGTGGATCACTTGTTAAAATTGTGTCTCGCGCTTTCGTGGTTTCGCACATGTGCAACAGTAGTTGAACCAAATATCTGGAACCCAAACATCTTTCCAATTTTCGCATGGATCAAATTATTAGTAGGACCGTCAATGTAATGTGTCAGTATATTGAGAATCTGCGATTCGCTTTATTTATTTTTATTCCAGATGCGCAGACGGACTTTCGCTTCCTCACTTCCCTTAAGATGCGCATGCATATTTTGATAGTCCCAACGTCACTTGGTGCTATGTGCACGAGTGTTAGCTAGAAAGAAAACACGACTATAAGGTAGGTGGAGAAGGGATTGGGCGGAGTTTGTCAGCCATTTTTAATGAATAAAATATAACTTTTGATTTTAAATAACTTTATTTTTTTCGCTGACTCGTTAGGGTTGAAGGGGTGCGTTATGAAAATTGGCAACGGATCTAAGGTATGGGCAAATGTTTGTATAAGTATAGACTGTCCCTTTAAAGAGGTAGCTACTGTTAGACTTACTTTCCTTTCTAAATGGAGGAGGAGTCCGTTTTACAAATAAAATAAGCTTATGGAGAAATCAAAGAACAATGAATTTGATCTTAGTAAAAACACAAATGGGCTGTGCACAATTTCTATTTCAAGATATAGATATATATTTTTTTAAAGTAATTAGCAAGATTGCTTGTCATGGGTTTTCATCTTAAATTCTAAAATTGGTGAGTGTAAACATTGAAGGCATGCATGCAAAACCAGAAACAGAAACACCTATTTTTACATACTAGCTCCATTTTTTGCAACAAGATCACAATCAAATCACCATTATTTAGTGAAAACATACTTAATTCAATTCCTTACAGCTGGCTGCAGTTTCTGACCCACACCCTGTTATAACACCGGTATCTATGTTCTATATGAAAAAAAAAATATTAATCTGCGCCCACACTACCCAACATGCAGAGGTTAGTGTGTCCTAGATTATCGCTCAAGCCATAAGAAAATAATTTAGGACTAGTAAAATGAGTACAAAAATAGAACGGCTATTGATTGCACTCAAGAGATGATAACACACAATAGTGCTAATATTTTTGCTCTCCACTTGTAACTTACACATATATACTGACACTGTGTGCAAGCTACCAGCACACTCAGACAGGAGCTGATATGTAGGTATGCTCCATGCACAGTCCGCAGAGTATACTTACCAATCATCACTGATGTCAGTACATGGTACTAATCTCTGTGTTTAAAAAAATTAGAGCTACTACCACTAATTTCAGAGGACCCCACACTCAAAAAAATATTTCCTGAACCCCCCATACTAGCATTCAAACAACCGCCTAACCTGAGACAGAGATTGGTCCGCAGCAAATTAACCACAGAACAGAAGCTTACACAGAATGGCACTGCACAATGCAATAATTCACTCTGCAAACTGTGTCAACATATATGTGACAACAACACAGCCAGACACAATAACGCGTCATATAATATTAAAGGATCTTATTTGTGCCCATCTGCTAATGTGGTGTACATGATACAGTGTACAGCGTGTGACAGAGGCTGCTACATTAGAGAAACTGGCCTAAAGCTGCATCTCAGAATGAATCTACACAGACACTCGATCAAAAACCACAAGGAAAATTAATATTGTACCCCTGTTGGTCATCACTTCACCCAGACTGGTCACTCCATCCTAAACCTCAGGATTAAAGTTCTTAAAGGGAATTTCAAAGACTCTCATGAACAAAAGACGTTTGAGATGAAAATGATCACACATTTCAATACCAGAAGGAAGGACTTAATGTAGACTCTGGCTTTCTCACACACTACCATAACTTTCATTAATCTCTCATCTTATTGTCCTATATTGGTTTCTTTTTCCTTTTGTTTTTCCTCTCATCTTGCCTATTTACTCTCCTCTGTTTATTTATTCTTTCTGGCTATTCTCAGCAATTTCCTCCTTCAGACACATTCTCTGCTTTTTATGACACCCCTCTCACCCCCCTCTCGCCCTTCCATTTGTTGTATGTGATGTGTATCTATATCAGATTGATCAGTATTGCTTCAGACCTGAGGAAGAGAGGAAAACTCTGGAAAACTTGTCTTTGAAATATTATGTTAGTCCAATAAAAAAGGTATCACTGCATACTACAATACTTTGTTTTTTGAGCATTATATATATATATATATATATATATATACACATACATACATATACACACACAGTATATATATGTATAGATAATATTTTATTAAAAAAGACCATCATATATATATATATATATATATATATATATATATATATATATATTTATGAATAAATAGAACATACTCTTCTACGTGAATAACATTGTATTGTGAAATATTCGGGTTAGTGTACTTGAGAAAATCGGGTTTGCACAAGATTAAGGGTGTTAGGTTTTTTCCTCTTTTCATGCTCCATTGAAGTATATGGGGGAATACATTAACGTAGTCGCAATATTCTAACTTAGGCTTTTTGCACTTGTCTTTTTAGAGGCAGTGAAATCTTTTTACTTTTAACTTGTAATACACTCGGTATCTGTTACTTCTAGTGGAGTTAACCTGCAAGTGGGAGCGATAAATATTGCTTCACTAGTAATCTAGCTCTTATTGGGAAAGAAAATCCCATTTAAAGATACCACCTCTAAATAATTTTTTTTGTGTGAAATAGTTTATACTTTCTTGTAGAAATTATGAGAGTATCCAAAAGGTATAGAGATTTCAGTTAATGATATGGGGCTACATTACAAATGGCGAATTAAAGTTAGCATGGTTCACGATAAGCAATATTGCGATTATGCTAACTTGCGCTCGTATTACAATTTGAAAGTGAACGGGTGCACTACATCGCTAACAATATTTGTGATGACCTAGTGTAAAGTGTAAGGGCTACAAAAATAAAGATAATTAAAATAGAGTGTTACACTCATATATACACTATCTGATGAAAATGATTCATATTAATATTTTTAAACAATTATAAGGGTTAAAAGGTATATGGTAAATGACACAGTGTTTGACTGGAAAAGGCTATTATGTATGTATGCATGTATATATAAGAGCTTCACACACCTAGCACTTGGTACATCCAAATATTTTTTCAGAGAGCCCCTATGTTTCAGTCCAACATTGGACCTTTATCAAGGGAAACCAAACAAATAACACAATAAAGAGCAAGCTGTCTTACTTACTCTGCTCCCGAGCCATATTGTGACCTTGAGGGTACCAGAAGTGACATCATCATCTTTCTGGCCCGAGTTTAGTAATTTCTCCAATTACAAATAACACTTCCCAAACCAAACAGAAACATTTTTCGTAAAGTTTTCAAATTATATACCAGGGTGATAACACAAGAAGGTGGGTTGCTAGTGCCCTTTAATCATTAATTTATCCTTTCCTAGGCCTTACTTATTGTTGACCATTTTTACCCTCTTTCAATAAATATGTCAATCGACAGAAAAGGATAAACCAGAGATTAAAGGATTAATGGGCACTAGCAACCCCATTGAACCTCCTTCTTGTGTTTACCCCCCGGTATATAAATTTAAAAAACTTTATGAATGATAAATGCAGTTTATAGATATTGGGGCATTGTTGCATCTGATAATGATTTAAAAGGAGCCTGCGTAGGTCGCCCCCTAGTGGCATTCCATAGAGGAAAGAATTTAAAGGTCGTGCAGATCCTGTGGCAAGTTATACATTGAAAACCGTCAGACTGGGATGTTATAGGTCTCACAGATGTGTGATGTGTAATTCCTTCATTACTGGACAATCTTTCAGTCATCCTTGCAACAGTAAAGATATATTTCTGAAACATAGGCTTACATTTACCTCAGACATTGTCGTATACATCATTAAGTGCCCTTGTGGGAGGGCATATGTGGAGAAAATGGAAAACCCCCTTAAGTAATGGATGGCTTATCATCAGACCACAATAAAGATAGCCTTAAAGGAAAAGGTCAGTTAACATCCTGTAGCAATGCATTATTTGGAGGCTGGCCACACTGTGGCTAATTTAAAGTGAATGTAAAGTTAGCTATATAAGCAAAAGTGAAACAATAGTATTGAAAAAATGAATGAGAGTTTCATTCATAAAATCGTTAGTAGATACTTATCTTCAGAGATATTTCCCTATAAACGCTACACAGCTAATAGCTGAAGCTCTAGTCGCCATTTTCAGAATTTGATTGACAGATGAATAATTTGCAATCAACTAATCGTTGTTTCCCCCCGGGCAGTGACGTTTGTGCAAAGGGGCTCTGAAGATAAGTATCCACTATCGATTTCATGAATGGAACTCTCATTAATTTTTTCAATACTATCGTTTCACTTTTACTTATATAGCTAACTTTACATTCACTTTAAGATGTATGCTGATTGACAAAGGGCAACCATGGGGTGTTGATGTGCAAAAGCTGCTACTTGAGAGAGAAATACAGTGGATTTACAAATTGTGAACTTTGTTTCCACGTGGACTGAATAGACAGGTGGTATTGTCTTGTTTATTGAGTGAAAGATGAAGGATGCTGGATCAATCCTACATTGTTGGGTGACCTGAAAGGTGCAGGCATGGCCTTGTATATTTGCATACAGTCTTGAACTTTGATATTTGCATACAGTCTTGGATAGACTCCATTAATTTCCCCTTAAACCCCTTAGAATGTAAGCCTATGGGCCCAGCTGTTTACAGATCGCTTCATAAGAGCCAACTACAACAGTGAAACTCTCAGCAGGGCCCTCTACCCACTTGACCCCTACAAAAGCTATCCTGTACACCGACTATGTTTACAGCGCTGTGGAATCTGTTGGCGCTCTACAAATACCTGATAATAATAATAATAGAAGAAATTTATTTTGAAATAATGTAATGTTCAGCCTTGGCATGATGATTTAATATCGAGGATTACAGTAATTTCCAAAAATATTGTCACCCCTGCATTTCTGTCAGATAATGCACCACTTTGCCCAGAAAATTGTTGCAATTACAAATGTTTAGGCACTCTCATGTTTATTTATTTTGTTTGTATTAGTATGAAACAAAAAAGTGGAGAGAAAAAAAGCCAAATCTGACACATTCCACGCAAAACTCCAAAAATGGACTGGATAAATTATTGGTACCTTCTCAAAATTGTAAGAAATAATTGAATTCCAAGTTTTTGATGCTCCTGTATTTTGTAATTAAACTCACCTGTATCAATTAACAGGTGCTGACAATATAGAAATTATACCGGCAACCAGTAAAAATGGTGAAAAATAGACTCAACCTTTCTGTTGTGTGTCTCTGTTTGCCACACTGAGCATGGAGAAGCGAAAGAGCAGCAAAGAAATGTCTCAGGATTTGAGAACAAATATTGTGGAAAAGCATGGACAATCTCAAGATGACAAGTCCATCTCCAAAGATATTAATGTTCCTGTGTTCACTGTGCGCAACATTGTCAAGACGTTTACAGCCCATGGCACTGTAGCTAATCTCCCTGGACATGGACGAAAGAGAAAAATTGATTAAAGATTGCAACAAAGGATTGTTTGAATGGTGGATAAAGTACCTTGATCAACTTCCAGACAAATTCAAGCTGACCTTCAGGCACAGGGTACAAATATGTTAGCTCGCACTATACCTGGCCATCTGGATGAAAAGGGACACCATCGTAGGAGACCCAGGAGGACCCCACTGCTGACACAGAAACATAAAAAAGCCAGATTGGAATTTGCCAAAACTTACCTGAGGATGCCAAAATCCTTTTGGGAGAATGTGCTGTGGACAGACAAAAAAAAAAAAGACTGCTTTTTAGTAAAGCCCATACAGTTCCTACAGTCAAACATGGTGGAGGTTCACTGATGTTTTGGGGTTGCTTTGCTGCTTCAGGCACTGGATGTCTTGACTGTGTGCATGGTATTATGAAATATGAAGACTACCAAAGAATTCTGTGGTGCAATGTAGGGCACAGTATCAGAAAGTTGGGTCTCCCTCAGAGGTCATGGGTCTTACAGCAGAACAATAACCAAAATCACATGTCAAAAAGCACCCAAACATTGTTTAAGACAAAGCGCTGGAGAGTACTGAACTGGCCAGCAATTAGTCCAGATCTCTAACCCATAGAGCACCTGTAACGAGATCTCAAAACAGCAGTTGGGAAAAGGAACCCTCCCAATCTGAGAGACCTGGAGAACTTGGCAAAAGAAGAGTGGTCCAAAATTCCAGTAGAGAGGTGTTAAAACTCATTAATGGTAACAGGAAGCAATTGATTTCAGTTATTTTTTTCAATAGTGTGCTACCAAATATTCAATTGAGGGTGCCAATAATGGAATGTTAGATTTGTTTTTTTTTCTCTCCACTTTTTTGTGGCATACCAATACAAACAAAAAAAATAAACATGAGCATGCCTAAACATTTGTAATTGCAACAATTTTCTTGGCGAAGTGGTGCATTATCTGACAGAAATGCAGGGGTGCCAATATTTTGTGTACTCACAGAAAAGCCCTCAATTCAATGAGATAAGTGTAGGCTCCTGGTTGAGAGGGAAATCTTTCCCACATCTAGATTCCTTCAGTGCCTGATGAAGTAGTTAGAAGTAGTTAGAGCTCCCTTGTAGAATTATTAGCTTCTTCTCTGTAAATTCACCTGTGTACTCAAAAAGAAACAAAAGAGCCCAACATAGGGCTAGATAACACAGCTCGACTTCTGCTTTTTGTGCTGGTATTAGTTGAAAGAAAATATTTTTCTCTTGATTGCTAACCCAACTCACTCAAAGAGCAGAAGTTAGAATATTGTGATCATGTTAACGTATTCTCCCATTGATTCTAACGGAGATAGAAAATATTGGTGTAAAAACCTAAAACCCCGATTTGCACGCTTTCCCGATTCGCCATAAGATCCCTACTCTAATAACCCCTAAACCGCCACATAGCCCACAGAAAGGCCCCACTACACTATTAAACCCTAAACCGCTACCCCCCACATCACAAAATAAGCTTCTACACTATTAACACTTAAACACCATACCCCCACATGACAAAGTAAGCTTCTATACTATTAACCCCTAAACTGCCACCCCCACATCGCAAACAACCTCTCTACACTATTTACCCCTAAATCACCCCTTCCCCATTGAAAAGTAACCCACTAACATCTAAACTTACCTAAAACCCCCTAAGTTACCCTAAAATAGTCTAACCTTAGCTTTACAAAAAATTTATCTTTAAAAAAAAAAACTTACCTAAAAAATGTAATTAGAAAAAACTAACCTTACCTTTACAAAAAAAAACTACCATTACTTTAAAAAAACAAACCTAACATTACAAAAAATAACAAACAAATTACCAAAAATAAAAAAAAGTTTTGCCTTTCTAAAACCCCACTAAAAAAAGTCCACACTAAAAAAAATCCCCCACTATTCTAACACTAAACTACAAATATAGTTCTTAAAATGGCCTTTTGTATGGCACTGCACTAAAAAAATAACATTACAAACTTCTAACATTAAATCATCCCCCAAATAAATCTTAAAAAGTGCTCTGAAAATTACATTTATTGCAAATTAACAACACTTTTACGCATCCTTTTACACTGATACTAAACATATACATGTGTGAATTTATTTTGTATCAGCAGTAGAATGAAACCTAGCTAGTATTTTACCACTCAAGTCAATTTGTTGTACAGATGGATCTAAAAACATTCTAACATTCGTTTCATGTATTCAAATTATGCAATATTCGAATTCGAAAAATTAGAATTTATATATTTATAATAGTATTTCTAATGCTTTCTTTAAATGTAATATTTGAATTATGCAATATTAAAAATAGAACAATTCAACTTGATATAGTTGTATCTATTATGTATCAATTTACTAAATTCCCTACCACATTAACTATTGAACTTCTGAATAGTATTTGTTAAATCGAATGTTACATTTAACATTTTGAATGTTGACATTCGATCTAATTATGAACAATTATGTAAATCGAATTTCTACAATAACATTCGTTCTAACATTTGAATTTGAATATAAACACATTCACCCATCCCTACTTTATTAGTAATTTATGAAGGAAAGATACACAATCTTCATCTGCATATTAAACTGTTTAAGAATATCTGAGAAAATTATGGTCCATTTTAGACATCTGCTATGAGTTGATATGATACACAAAATGAGACTTATTTGAACTATTGTAGCAAAATTTGTCGAGGTTTGAGTGCTACTTATTGGGTAAAAATCATAACTAATTTTACAGAACTTAAATGGAGAGAAATGTGCAAACAATTCTATGATATATTAGGGCATTTTATTTTTGTGCTTTTTTTCCACATATAAATTAGACATAAATGGTTAGACATAGTCCACAATTACAAGTGGCATGCTAATGCTAGCTTGGGATGAAATATCAATATCGCTGAAAATTGCTTAAATTACCTTGAAAATTGATAGTCCATGGTTAAACTGAAAGGTTGCATAAAGAGTTTGTGCGGAGTTGCACTAAACTAAACTATTAACCCCTAAACCACCACATCCCCACATCGCAAATTACCCCTCTACACTATTAACCCCTAAACCGGCACACACCCCACCAAAAGTAAGCTTCTACACTATTAACCTCTAAATAGTGATGTCGCTAACCTTAAAATTTCGGTTAGCGAACGGCAGACTCGAACTTCCGCGACTGTTCGTGAACCGGCGAACCACCATTGACTTCAATAGGCAGGCGAACTTTAAAACTCACAAGGACTCTTTCTGGCCACAATAGTGATGGAAAAGTTGTTTCAAGGGGACTAACACCTGGACTGTGGCATGCCGGAGGGGAATCCATGGTAAAACTCCCATGGAAAATTACATAGTTGATGCAGAGTCTGGTTTTAAGCCATAAAGGGCCTTAATCACCTAACATTCCTAAATTTTTTTTGAATTACATGCTTTAAAACATCAGGAATGATGTTGTATCGATCAGGTAGTGTAAGGGTTACGCCCGCTTCACAGTGACAAACCAAACTCCTGTGTAACGCACCGCAAACAACTGCAAACAGTCCATTTGCACAACCACGAGTTGGATAGATTTGATAGTTAGATACATACATTACATAGATCAATAGATGTAATATACATATGATAGATACAAATTACATAGATCAATAGATGCAATATACATTTGATGATAGATACGAATTACATAGATCAATCGATGCAATATACATTTGATAGATACGAATTACATAGATCAAGAGATGCAATATACATTTGATAGATACGAATTACATAGATCAATAGATGCAATTTATATTTGATAGATACGATTGATAGATAGATTTGATACATAAATAGATAGATTTGATAGATATATGATTTCCCTGACAGAGTATAACAATAAGACATGCGGTCTGGGACACGTGGTGTGTTAAGTAGTATTATTCTTAGCAGTTTACTACCTGTTACTCCCCCTATTGGGGGAGGTCTATATGGTTTGCATTTTTGGAACAGGGAGATGGAAGAAGATGATTGGTCTGTCCTCCTACTTCAAATTTGGCCAAAACACAAGTGGCTGTCTCAAATCAGTCCGGCCACGAGATAGATAGATTTGATAGATAGATATACATAGATTGATAGTTAGATAGAATCGATAGAAGATAAATAGATCGATTTGATAGATATATAATTACCCTGACAAAGTATAATAATAAAACATGCGGTCTGGGACCCATGGTAACTAGGTTGTGTTAAGTAGTACTATTCTTAGCACTTTAATCCCTGTAACTCCCCCTATCGGGGGAGGTCTATATGGCCTGCATGATTACCCTGACAAATTATAACAACAAGACATGCGGTCTGGGACCCATGGTAACTAGGTTGTGTTTATATTAGTACTATTCTTAGCACTTTAATCCATGTTACTCCCCCTATCTGTGTAGGTCTATATGGCCTGCATGATTACCCTGAGAAAGTATAACAGCAAGACATGCGGTCTGGGACCCATGGTAATTAGGTTGTGTTTAGTAGTACTATTCTTAGCACTTTAATCCCTTTTACTCCCCCTATCAGGGGAAGTCTATATGGCCTGCATGATTACCCTGACTAAGTATAACAACAAAACATGTGGTCTGGGACCCATGGTAACTAGGTTGTGTTAAGTAGTACTGTTCTTAGCAGTTTAATACCTGTAACTCCCCATATCGGGGGAGGTCTATATGGCCTGCATGATTTCCCTGACAAAGTATAATAATAAAACATGCGGTCTGGGACCCATCATAATTCGGTTGTGTTTAGTAGTACTATTCTTAGCACTTTAATCCCTTTTACTCCCCCTATCGGGGGAGGTCTATATGGCCTGCCTGATTACCCTGACAAAGCATAACAACAAGACATGCTGTCTGGGACCCATGGTAACTAGGTTGTGTTAAGTAGTACTGTTCTTAGCACTTTAATACCTGTTAGTCCCAATATCGGGGGAGGTCTATATGGCCTGCATGACTACCCTGACAAAGTATAATAATAAAACATGCTGTCTGGGAGCCATGGTAACTAGGCTGTGTTAAGTAGTACTATTCTTAGCAGTTTAATCCCTGTAACTCCCCCCCTATCGGGTGAGGTCTATATGGCCTGCCTGATTACACTGACAAAATATAACAATAAGACATGCGGTCTGGGAGCCATGGTAACTAGGTTGTGTTAAGTAGTAGTATTCTTAGCACTTTAATCCCTTTTACTCCCCCTATTGGGTGAGGTCTATATGACCTGCCTGATTACCCTGACAAAGTATCACAACAAGACATGCAGTCTGTGACCCATGGTAACTAGGTTGTGTTAAGTAGTACTGTTCTTAGCAGTTTAATACCTGTTACTCCCCATATCGGGGGAGGTCTATATGGCCTGCCTGATTACCCTGACAAAGTATCACAACAAGACATGCGGTCTGGGACCCATGGTAACTAAGTTGTGTTAAGTAGTACTGTTCTTAGCAGTTTAATACCTGTTACTCCCCATATTGGGGGAGGTCTATATGGCCTGCATGATTACCTTGACAAAGTATTATAATAAAACATGCGGTCTGGGACCCATCATAATTAGGTTGTGTTTAGTAG
The DNA here is from genome assembly GCF_027579735.1 of Bombina bombina. Lineage (NCBI taxonomy): Eukaryota > Metazoa > Chordata > Amphibia > Anura > Bombinatoridae > Bombina > Bombina bombina. The sequence continues at coordinate 483,923,422 of NC_069499.1, forward strand.
TACTATTCTTAGCACTTTAATCCCTGTAACTCCCCCTATCCGGGAGGTCTATATGGCCTGCATGATTACCCTGACAAAATATAACAACAAGACATGCGTTCTGGTACCCATGGTAACTATGTTGTGTTTAAGTAGTACTATTCTTAGCACTTTAATACATATTACTCCCCCTATCTGGGGAGGTCTATATCGCCTACATGATTACCCTGACAAAATATAACAATAAGACATGTGTTCTGGGACCCATGTTAAGGTTGTGTTAAGTAGTACTATTCTTAGCAGTTTAATCCATTTTACTCCCCCTATCGGGTGAGGTCTATATGGCCTGCCTGATTACCCTGACAAAATATAACAATAAGACATGCTGTCTGGGAGCCATGGTAACTAGGTTGTGTTAAGTAGTACTATTCTTAGCACTTTAATACGTGTTACTCCACCTATCCAGTGGAGTTCCATATGGCCTGCCTGAGTACCCTGACAAAATATAACAATAAGACATGCGGTCTGGGAGCCATGGTAACTAGGTTGTGTTAAGTATTACTATTCTTAGCACTTTAATACGTGTTACTCCCCCTATCGTGTGAGGTCTATATGGCCTGCCCGATTACCCTGACAAAATATAACAACAAGACATGCGGTCTGCGACCCATGGTAAGGTTACTTCCTTTTGCACAATAGAGTACAGGTATGGCATCAATTCAGCCTTTTTATACGAGGGTCCCGACTCCCGGACCCTCAACAGAAACAACAGCATGAAACACCACATATGCCATCCTTTTGCACAATAGAGTACAGGTATGGCATCGATTTTAGGAACCCGGACATAATTTTTAGGATCCGGGAGATGGAAAAAGATGCTTGGACACCCAGTACAGGTCGTTCTCCTTCATCCTTTTTATACGAGGGTCCACGACCCCAAAAAGGCACGACAACATGAAAGACCCCATATGCCATCACTTCCTTTTGCACAATCGAGTACAGGTATGGCATAGTTTTTAGGAACCCAGAGATAATTTTTCGGAACCGGGAGATGGAAAAAGATGCTTGGTCGGTCCTCCTACTTCAAATTTGGGGCACTGCGCGTGCAATCTACTGTGCCACCAGATAGGAGTGGTGTGTTAATGAGTACTATTCTTAACAGTTTCATCACTGTTATGTGCCTTTTTTTTTGGTTTGGGTTTTGTAGCCACAGTGCAGCACCAGAGGCCAGAAAAATTAGGTATGTCCAAATGCCTGAAAAATTAGGTATTGTTGCAGCCGCTGCTGTAGCAGCCGCCAGAAAAATTTATGTTTGTAAAACAGTTAGAAAGTGCGCTAAAACCTTGCGGCTTTAACACTAGTTGTTGGCGGATAAGTCACGCAAGTCATCCGGCATGTTAAGAAAAAATACGGCAGCGTGTGTACCATTTGTAGCCCAAGGCAGCTCATTTCATCATCAGGCCTTTTTTACTCAAATGTATCGCCCAATGTCAGTCCCTTCGGGATCCATCCCTCATTCATTTTAATAAAGGTGAGATAATCAAGACTTTTTTGACCTAGGCGACTTCTCTTCTCAGTGACAAAACCTCCTGCTGCACTGAAGGTCCTTTCTGACAGGACACTTGAAGCGGGGCAGGCCAGAATTTTGATTGCAAATTGGGATAGCTCAGGCCACAGGTCAAGCCTGCACACCCAGTAGTCAAGGGGTCCATTGCTCCTCAGAGTGTCGAGATCCGCAGTTAATGCTATGTAGTCTGCTACCTGTCGGTTGAGTCTTTCTCTGAGGCTGGATCCCAAAAGGCTGTGGCGATGCATAGGAGTTAACAAGGTCTGCATGTCCTCCATCAACAACACGTCTGGAAAGCATCCTGTCCTTGCCGCCGTGGTCGTGGGAGGAGGAGGATTACTTTCATCTCTTCCCCTGTTAGATTCCCGTTGTGCTGTGACATCACCCTTATACGCTGTGTAAAGCATAGTTTTTAATTTATTTTGGAACTGCTCCATCCTTTCCGACTTGCGGGAATTTGGTAACATTTCAGTCACTTTATGCTTATACGGGGGTCTAGTAGCATGGACACCCAGTACAGGTTGTTCTCCTTCAGCTTTTTTATACAAGGGTCCCTCAACAGGCACAACAGCATGAAAGACCCCATTTGCACAAGGTTGAATGCCGAGCTAATCATGTCCCTTTCCTCATCCTCACTGATGTCACTGAAGGTATCTTCTTCCCCCCAGCCACGTACAACACCACGGGTACTATAGGTGACAACAACGAGCACCCTGGGATGCCTGTTGTGCTTGGTCTTCCTCCTCCTCCTCAAAGCCACATTCTTCCTCTGACTCCTCTTCCTCACAATCCTTTTCCTGCGTTGCCGCAGGTCCAGCAAGCGATGCTGATAAGGCTGTTTCTGGTGGTGATGGACACCACAACTCTTCCTCTTCCTCTTCATGCTCATCTATGGCCTGATCCAGCACTCTTTGCAGGGCACACTCCAGGAAGAAAACAAATAGTATTATGTCGCTGATGGTGCTTTCGGTGTGACTGACAAGGTTTGTCACCTCCTCAAAAGGACGCATGAGCCTACAGGCATTGCGCATGAGCGTCCAGTAATTTTTGCAAAAAAAATCCCCAGCTCCCCAGAGGCTGTCCTAGCACCCCGGTCATACAAATACTCGTTAACAGCTTTTTCTTGTTGGAGCAGGCAGTCGAACATTAGGAGTGGTGAATTCCACCGTGTCGGGCTGTCACTGGCAGGTTGTTTCAACGCTGGATATTGGACAAGTGCGCCATGGCCGTGTAGGAACGCCTGAAATGGCCACACACCTTCCTGGCCTGCTTCAGGACATCCTGTAAGCCTGGGTACTTATGCACAAAGCGTTGTACAATCAGATTACACACATGTGCCATGCACGGCACATGTGTCAACTTGCCCAATTTCAATGCCGCCACCAAATTACTTCCATTGTCAGAAACAACCTTGCCAATCTCCAGTTGGTGCGGAGTCAGCCACTGATCCACCTGTGCGCTAAGGGCGGACAGGAGTGCTGGTGCGGTGTGACTCTCGGCTTTCAGGCAAGTCAACCCCAAGAAGGCGTGACACTGCCGTATCCGGGATGTTGAATAGTACCTGGGGAGCTGGGGGGGTGCCGTTGATGTGAAGCAAGATGCAGCAGCAGAAGAGGACTCAGCTGAGGAAGAGGTTATGGAAGATGATGGAGTTGGAGGAGTAGAGGAGGTAGCAGCAGGCCTGCCTGCAAGTCATGGCGGTGTCACCAACTCCTCTGCAGAGCCACGCATTCCATGCTTGGCAGCCGTCAGCAGGTTTACCCAATGCGCAGTGTAGGTGATATACCTGCCCTGACCATGCTTTGCAGACCAGCTATCAGTGGTCATGTGGACCCTTGCCCCAATGCTGTGTGCCAGACATGCCATTACTTCCTTTCGCACAATCGAGTACAGGTTTGGGATTGCCTTTTGTGAAAAGAAATTTTGCCCAGGTACCTTCCACTGCGGTGTCCCAATAGATACAAATTTTTTGAAAGCCTCAGACTCCACCAGCTTGTATGGTAAAAGCTGGCGGGCTAAGAGTTCAGACAAGCCAGCTGTCAGACGCCGGGCAAGGGGGTGACTTTGGGAAATTGGCTTCTTACGCTCAAACATGTCCTTGACAGACACCTGACTGTGGGCAGATGACCAGGAACTGCTACGTAAGAGAGACTGAGTGGAGGATGTTTGAGAGGGGGCAAGGAGGACAGCAGTGGTTGACGTGGCTGAAGATGCTGGACCAGGAGGAGGAGGGCTTTGAGTTTGTGTGCTGCTTCTACTCATGTGTTCTTCTCATCGGCGTTTGTGATGTGAGACCATGTGCCTTCGCAAAGCAGTTGTACCTAGGTGGGTGTTGGACTTCCCATGACTCAGTTTCTTTTGGCACAGGTTGCAAATGGCATCGCTGTTGTCAGAGGCAGACACACAAAAAAAATGCCACACTGCTGAGCGCTGCGATGACAGCATTCTGGTGGTGTCAACAGCATGCGTTGATTGGTGTGCTGTCTGGCTGACCCCGGGTGCCGATGCATGCTGTCTGACTGTGCCACTAGCTCCTTGCGACAACCTCCCCCTGCTTCCAACTCGTCTCCTCCTCCTCCTCTCTGTCTCCCCATCTGAACTTTCCCCCTCTTCTCCTTCTCTTCTAGTGGGCACCCATGTGACATCCACGGACACATCATCATCAATCGCTTCACTTGTATCTGACACATCAACAAAGGAAGCAGCAGCGGGTACAACATCATCATCATCATCATCATCACACCGTACGTCCATGTCTGTAATGCTGCCTGACTGAGACATATCACTGTTATCTACATCCTCTGTCAATGATGGTTGCGCATCACTCATTTCTTCCAACTGATGTGTCAATAACTCCTCTGACAGATCAAGTGAAGCGGCTGTGGTGCTAGTGTTGGTTGTGGCGACAGGCGGGCGAGTGGCACTGGTCACTTGAGAGGTGCCCAAAGCACAGCTGGAGGTGGATGGTGCGTCAAGGTTAGGACTAGGAGTGGAAGCTGTAGAAGATTAGGTGTGTTAGCCATTCAACTAGGTCCTCCTCAGAACATTTTGCGTCCCTGGCACCTGGCCTCTGAACACTGTGCATAGTTGTAGGGTCTAAGGGAATCACAGCACCATGACCATGACGGCACCTGCGGGGTGGCCTGCCTCTGCCTGTCATTTTTTTTAAATGTACACTTACAATACTATTAAACAAATTATGAGTGGTGGCACTGGGCAAGTGGGCACAGTATACGCTGTGAGCCTGACACAAAAAAGCAGTCAAAAATGTTTATTTTTTAAATATTAAAAGTACTGTGACAACAAATATGAGTGGTGCCACTAACTTGGCAAGCCTGGCACTCAGGCTGGCAGGCAAGCAGGCAACTTCATTTAGATTACTATAGTAGACTGATGTTTCACAGTCAAAAAAGTTTTTTTATTAAATATTTAAAATACTGTTATAACAAATATGATTGGTGGCACTAGTTGGCAAGTGGGCCTGGCACACTCGCTGGCAGGCAGGCAAATTCAATTAGATTACACTAGCAGACTGATGTTTCACAGTCAAAAAATATTTTTTAAAAAAATATTTACACTACTTTTATAACAAATATGATTGGTGGCACTAGTTGGCAAGTGGGCCTGGCACACACGCTGGGAGGAAGGCAACTGCAATTAGATTACACTAGCTGACTGATGTTTCACAGTCAAAAAAGTTTTTATTTTAAATATTTACAATACTGTTATAACAAATATGATTGGTGGCACTAGTTGGCAAGTGGGCCTGGCACACACGCTGGCAGGCAGGCAACTGCAATTCAATTGCACTAGCAGACTGATGATTCACAGTCAAAAAAGTTTTTATTTTAAATATTTACAATACTGTTATAACAAATATGATTGGTGGCACTAGTTGGCTAGTGGGCCTGGCACACACGCTGGCAGGTAGGCAACTGCAATTCAATTGCACTAGCAGACTGATGATTCACAGTCAAAAAAGTTTTTATTTTAAATATTTACACTACTGTAATAACAAATATGATTGGTGGCACTAGTTGGCAAGTGGTCCTGGCACACACGCTGGCAGGCAGGCAACTGCAATTCAATTGCACTAGCAGACTGATGATTCACAGTCAAAAAAGTTTTTATTTTAAATATTTACAATACTGTTATAACAAATTTGATTGGTGGCACTAGTTGGCTAGTGGGCTTTGCACACACGCTGGCAGGCAGGAAACTGCAATTCAATTGCACTAGCAGACTGATGATTCACAGTCTAAATTTTTTTTATTTTAAATATTTACAATACTGTTATAACAAATATGATTGGTGGCACTAGTTGGCAAGTGGGCCTGGCACACACGCTGGCAGGCAGGCAACTGCAATTCAATTGCACTAGCAGACTGATGATTCACAGTCAAAAAAGTTTTTATTTTAAATATTTTCAAAACTGTTATAACAAATATGATTGGTGGCAATACTTGGCAAGTGGGCCTGGCACACGCGGGCAGGCAGGCAACTTCAATTAGATTACACTAGCGGACTGATGTTTCACAGTCAAAAAATATATTTTTTTAAATATTTACTACTGTTATAACAAATATGATTGGTGGCACTAGTTGGCAAGTGGGCCTGACACACGGTGGGAGGAAGGCAACTGCAATTAGATTACACTAGATGACTGATTTTTCACAGTCAAAAAAGTTTTTATTTTAAATATTTACAATACTGTTATAACAAATATGATTGGTGGCACTAGTTGGCAAGTGGGCCTGGCACACACGCTGGCAGGCAGGCAGGCAACTGCGATTCAATTGCACTAGCAGACTGATGATTCACAGTCAAAAAAGTTTTTATTTAAAATATTTACACTACTGTTATAACAAACATGATTCGTGGCACTAGTTGGAAAGTGGGCCTGGCACACACGCTGGCAGACAGGCAACTGCAATTAAATAACACTAGCAGACTGATGTAAAAGTTTTTTTTTAAAAAAGTTACACTAATGTTACAACAGATAGGAGTGGTGGCACTCAGGATAGAAGTAGGCACAGTATGTGCTGGCAGCCTGACACACAGGCTGGCACTAGTGGCAGGCTGGCCTGGCAACTAAAATTAAATAACACTAGAAGACTGATGTAAAAGTTTTTTTTTTACAAAATTTAATCTAATGTTACACCAGATAGGAGTGGTGGCACTGAGGATGGAAGTAGGCACAGTATATGCTGGCAGCCTGACACACAGGCTGGCACTAGTGGCAGCCAGGCTGGCCTGGCAACTGAAATTAAATAACACTAGAAGAGGACTGATGTAAAAGTTTTTTTTTTTAAATTTACACTAATGTTACACCAGATATAAGTGGGGGAAAATAGAGCTATTAATCACAGTATATGATGTGAGCCTGACACACAGGCCTGATGGAAAATTAAATTAGATTACACTAGCAAAATGATGTAAAAGTTTTTTTTTTTTTATTTAAAATAATGTTAACCAGATATCAGTGGTGGCACTGAAGAATTAATCACAGTATATGATGTGGGCCAGACACACAGGCCTGATAGAAAATGAAATTAGATTACACTAGCAAAATGATGTAAAAGTTTTTTTTTTTTAATTTTACACTAATGTTACACCAGATATCAGTGGTGGCACAGAGCAATTAACCACAGTATATGCTGTATGAGCCTGACACACAGGCCTGATAGAAAATGAAATTAGATTAATTTAAAATAATGTTAACCAGATATCAGTGGTGGCACTGAAGAATTAATCACAGTATATGATGTGTGCCTGACACACAGGCCTGATAGAAAATTAAATTAGATTACACTAGCAAAATGATGTAAAAGTTTTTTTTTTTAATTTTACACTAATGTTACACCAGATATCAGTGGTGGCACAGAGCAATTAACCACAGTATATGCTGTGTGAGCCTGACACACAGGCCTGATAGAAAATGAAATTAGATTACACTAGCAAAATGATTTAAAAGTAGTTTTTTTAAAATTTACACTAATGATTGTTAAGCAGATATCAGTGGTGGCACAGGGCAATTAACCACAGTATATGCTGTGTGAGCCTGACACACAGGCCTGATAAAAAATGAAATTAGATTACACTAGCAAAATGATCTAAAAGTTTTTTTTAAAAAATTTACACTAATGATTTTTAAGCAGATATGAGTGGTGGCTGGCACAGAGCAATTAACCACAGTATATGCTGTGTGAGCCTGACACACAGGCCTGATAGAAAATGAAATTAGATTACACTAGCAAAATGATTTAAAAGTTTTTTTAAAAAAAATTACACTAATGTTAAGCAGATATCAGTGGTGGCACTAATCACAGTATATGCTGTGAGCCTCACACACAGGCTGACAGCCAGGCAAATGCAAATAAAATTAAAATAATAAAAAAAAAACCCCACTGAAGTTCTAGCCCTAAAAAGGGCTTTTTGGGCTGAAGTTCTAGCCCTAAAATGGGCTTTTTGGGGTGATGTCCTTACAGCAGAGATTAGAGTCCTTCAGGACTGTAGTGGACACTAAAATCACTAGCCTAGCTATCTATTTCCCTATAATATCAGCAGCAGCACTAAACCTCCTCTCACTAACGGTCTGTGAGGGAGTGTCTGCTGCTGATTGGCTCAAATGGGTCTGCAGGCTGTGAGATACAGGGTCAAAGTTTCCTCAATGATGACGAATAGGGGGCGGATCGAACATTGCATATGTTCGCCCGCCGCGGCGAACGCGAACAAGCTAAGTTCGCCGGGAACTGTTCTCCGGCGAACAGTTTGCGGCATCACTATTAGAGGGGTGCTGCATAAGGCTGTAGCTATTTTGTGGGTGTGACAATGTCAGGAGGGGGGCGGACTGCAGATGGAAAGTAGGCATGATTGTGGGCGTCACTGGGTGGTTCATAGGCATACTTGGTTGGTTTGTGGGTGTGTCTGGGCAGTCTAAGGGCAGTTCTGTAAATCAGGACATATATCCGTCTCAGAGGAACATTGGGACAGAACTCAGAATTAAGAACTGTCCCTCCTATATAGGGACAGTTAAGGGGTCTAGTATCTGCTACTGTACTGTACTAACAGCAAATGTTTAATTAGAAACTGATAATGTATACAGGGCATTATAAGCTGATGATTTTTTTACTAAAGGCAGATCAAACATAGGAAATCCCTTCATGTTTGAAATTGAGGCATTTTCTATTATCCTGACCTAGATAGTGCAACCAAGTAGCCAATAGTTTATTAAGCAAATATTTTAAAGGGACATAAAAGTCAAATATTGCAATATTAATAGATTTTACAATTTGTTTTTGTTATCATATTTACTTCTATTGTAATTGTTCGTGGAAAGCATATCTAGATACTCTAGTGGGAGTTAGATGGTGATTGGTAGCTACACACATACACCTATTGTTCTTGGCTCACCAGATGTGTTTTGCTAGCTCCCAGTAGTGCATTGTTGCTTTGGAGTTGACTTGATCTATGTGTTTTATTGCCTTTGCAGGTGCTAAATACATAGTTATATGCAAGCAATATAGCAACGATAAAAGGTTGTAACACATTAGAGCATTTTATTTTTGCACCTATCCCTTTAAAAAAAAAAAATACACCATTCAATACAAGAAAATATAATCTCCACTTAGACATATTTGACCTTTAGTTGTTTCTTAAATAATATTCAAGGTACATTCTGAGTGAGAGCAAATAATAATTTCATTATATTCTAAAATCATACTGTAAGAGGAAACCGCTATATGACATTCCGACTTTAATTTTTTCTTTCATGATTCAGATAGAGAATACAATTTTAAACAACATTCCAATTTAATTCTATTATAAAATTTGCTTCATTCTTTAGATATCCTTTGCTGAAGAAATAACAATGCACATGGGTGAGCCAATCACACAAGGCATCTATGTGCAGCTACCAATCAGCGACTACTAAGTCTATCTAGATATGATTTTCAGTAAAGGATATCAAGAGAAGTAAGAAACATAGATAATAGAAGTAAATTAAAAAGTTGCTTAACATTGCATTCTCTTTCTAAATCATGAAATATAAAAAATGGATTTAATGTCCCTTTAAGCAATTCAGAGCCAGATTACAAGTGGAGCACGAAATATCGATTTCTTAAAAGCGATATTTGCGCTCCACTGTGTAATACCAGTGCACGCTAATGTGCGCTGGTATTAGAAGTTGTCAGCAATTGTTTGCATGGCTGGGAAGCATTAAGCTCAATAGAGCGTGCTTCCATAGGCTCCAATGGAAGCCTCGTTCTGATGCTGTCAGAGACGGCATCAAAACCTGAGCGCAACGAAAGGGGTAAGTAGTGCAGTGATGGCAGCAAATTTAAATATATATGTATATACACATATTAACACATAAATATATATGTATATACACATATTAACACATAAATATATATGTATATACACATATTAACACATAAATATATATGTATATACACATATTAACACATAAATATATATGTATATACACATATTAACACATAAATATATATGTATATACACATATTAACACATAAATATATATGTATATACACATATTAACACATAAATATATATGTATATACACATATTAACACATAAATATATATGTATATACACATATTAACACATAAATATATATGTATATACACATATTAACACATAAATATATATGTATATACACATATTAACACATAAATATAAATGTATATACACATATTAACACATAAATATATATGTATATACACATATTACACATAAATATATATGTATATACACATATTAACACATAAATATATATGTATATACACATATTAACACATAAATATATATGTATATACACATATTAACACATAAATATATATGTATATACACATATTACACATAAATATATATGTATATACACATATTAACACATAAATATATATGTATATACACATATTAACACATAAATATATATGTATATACACATATTAACACATAAATATAAATGTATATACACATATTAGCACATAAATATATATGTATATACACATATTAACACATAAATATATATGTATATACACATATTAACACATAAATATATATGTATATACACATATTAACACATAAATATAAATGTATATACACATATTAGCACATAAATATATATGTATATACACATATTAACACATAAATATATATGTATATACACATATTAACATATATATATATATATGTATATACACATATTAACACATAAATATATATGTATATACACATATTAACACATAAATATATATGTATATACACATATTAACACATAAATATATATATATATATATATATATACATACACATATTAACACATAAATATATATGTATAAACACATATTAACACATAAATATATATGTATATACACATATTAACACATAAATATATATGTATATACACATATTAACATATATATATATATATGTATATACACATATTAACACATAAATATATATGTATATACACATATTAACACATAAATATATATGTATATACACATATTAACACATAAATATATATATATATATATATATATATATACATACACATATTAACACATAAATATATATGTATATACACATATTAACACATAAATATATATGTATATACACATATTAACACATAAATATATATGTATATACACATATTAACACATAAATATAAATGTATATACACATATTAACACATAAATATATATGTATATACACATATTAACACATAAATATAAATGTATATACACATATTACACATAAATATATATGTATATACACATATTAACACATAAATATATATGTATATACACATATTAACACATAAATATAAATGTATATACACATATTACACATAAATATATATGCATATAAACATATTAACACATAAATATATATGTATATACACATATTAACACATAAATATATACGTATATACACATATTAACACATAAATATAAATGTATATACACATATTAACACATAAATATATATTTATATACACATATTTACACATAAATATATATGTAGAAACACATATTAACACATAAATATATATGTATATACACATATTAACACATAAATATATATGTATATACACATATTAACACACACACACATATATATATATATATGTATATACACATATTAACACATAAATATATATGTATATACACATATTAACACACAAATATATATGTATATACACATATTAACACATAAATATATATATATATATATATATATATATATATATATATATATATATATACACATATTAACACATAAATATATATGTATATACACATATTAACACATAAATATATATGTATATACACATATTAACACATAAATATATGTATATACATATATTAACACATAAATATATATATATATATATATATATATATATACACATATTAACACATAAATATATATGTATATACACATATTAACACATAAATATATATGTATATACACATATTAGCACATAAATATATATGTATATACACATATTAACACATAAATATATATGTATATACACATATTAACACATAAATATATATGTATATACACATATTAACACATAAATATATATGTATATACACATATTAACACATAAATATATATGTATATACACATATTAACACATAAATATATATGTATATACACATATTAACACATAAATATATATGTATATAAGCATACACTTATATATTTACTCGGAACACAAAGTTCCCATAGACCACAATATAAAGACTCTTTTCAGGGCCATTTCAAGGCCAACATCCCACTCCAGCCAACTTTACCCCAAAAATACTGCCTAGTTCAGTTATTTTATTAAAAAATAAAGATGCTGCTATCTTTATTTTTAATAAAATACACTACACTATATTTTGGGGGTATTTGGGGCGCATTTATAAAATTAACCAGAGATCTATAATGGCTGATTAATTATCGTGCGCCGGAAACAAGCAAATTTGCCCATTTATAGGCGCTTGATAGTTATGTGCTCTCATTATTTATAAACTACTCTGTAGCATAGAATAAAGTAGAGAAAATATGAAGATAATTGCTCTTTCTTTCCTCACATAGAAATAGATGACAAGAGAACGACAAACACACATGAAGAAGTAAGTGTTCATTTTTGTTTATTTTTTTTATATAATGTTATAATGTTTATTTTTTTATATAATGTTATAATGTTTCATAAAGGGAAAATCACTGCAATACACAGCAATCATCTATTTTGCCGTAAAATATTTCAGAATATGGTGTTTGTTCACCTCTCTCCAGAATGGCTTTAGTTAGGTCAAAAAAATACCAGCAATATTCTGCACAGTGATTGGTTGGATCAGAGCACAAGCTCTTTTAACCTGTTCCTACATGGCCACATCAAATGAGGCCAAAAACGTGGATTCCCCCAGGCTTTTTAAAGGGATACTAAACACAATTTTTTTCTTTCCTTAATCAGATAGAGCATGCAATTTTAAGCAACTTTCTTATTGTTCCTATTATCAATTTTGTTTTGTTTTCTTGCTATCTTTATTTTAAAAAGCAAGAATGTGAGCCTAAAAGCCAGCCCGTTTTTGGTTTAGCACCCTGGGAAGCGCTTGCTGATTGGTAGCTACATTTAGACACCAATCAGCAAGCACTACCCAGGTGCTCAAACAAAAATGGGATGGCTCTTATGCTTATATTCCTGCTTTTTCAAATAAAGATAGCAAGAGAATGAAGAAAAATAGCACTAAATTAGAAAGTTGATTAAAATTGTATGCTCTATCTGAACAATGAAATAAATAATTTGGGTTTAGTATCCCTTTAAGTGTTAAAGGGACATGAAACATATTTTTTTTATTGTCCTTTACTTAAGTAGCAATGCACAACTGGGAACTAGCTGAACATATCTGGTGAGCTAATGACAAGGTATTTATGTGCAGCCACCAATCAGTAGCTAGCTCCCAGTAGAGGTTTGCAGATCCTGAGTCTACCTAGGTATACCAAGAAAACAAACAAATTAGATAATAGAAGTATATGGGGAAATTGTTTAAAATGACATGCTCTATCTGAATCATGAAAGTTTAATTTTGACTTTACTGTTCCTTTAAATTATTTTTAAAACATTTATTTTGTGTACAGATATTTTGTAATGGAATGTGTTAATTTTATTTTTTCTAGTATGTTTTTAGTGTGGGTTGAAAAAAAAAGAAAACATAATTTATGCTTACCTGATAAATTCCTTTCTCCTGTAGTGTAGTCAGTCCACGGGTCATCCATTACTTATGGGATATTAACTCCTCCCTAACAGGAAGTGCAAGAGGATCACCCAAGCAGAGCTGCTATATAGCTCCTCCCCTCTACGTCACACCCAGTCATTCGACCGAAAACCAAACGAGAAAGGAGAAACTATAGGGTGCAGTGGTGACTGGAGTATAATTTAAAATTTAGACCTGCCATAAAAAACAGGGCGGGCCGTGGACTGACTACACTACAGGAGAAAGGAATTTATCAGGTAAGCATAAATTATGTTTTCTCCTGTTAAGTGTAGTCAGTCCACGGGTCATCCATTACTTATGGGATACCAATACCAAAGCTAAAGTACACGGATGACGTGAGGGACAGGCAGGATCTTTACACGGAAGGAACCACTGCCTGAAGAACCTTTCTCCCAAAAACAGCCTCAGAAGAAGCAAAAGTGTCAAATTTGTAAAATTTGGAAAAAGTATGAAGAGAAGACCAAGTTGCAGCCTTGCAAATCTGTTCAACAGAGGCCTCATTCTTAAAGGCCCACGTGGAAGCCACAGCTCTCGTAGAATGAGCTGTAATTCTTTCAGGAGGCTGCTGTCCAGCAGTCTCATAGGCTAAACGTATTATGCTACGAAGCCAAAAAGAGAGAGAGGTAGCAGATGCTTTTTGACCTCTCCTCTGTCCAGAATAAACGACAAACAGGGAAGAAGTTTGGCGAAAATCTTTAGTTGCCTGTAAATAAAATTTCAGGGCACGGACTACGTCTAGATTGTGCAGAAGTCGTTCCTTCTTTGAAGAAGGGTTAGGGCACAATGATGGAACAACAATCTCTTGATTGATATTCTTGTTAGTGACTACCTTAGGTAAGAACCCAGGTTTAGTACGCAGAACTACCTTGTCTGAATGAAAAATCAGATAAGGAGAATCACAATGTAAGGCCGATAACTCAGAGACTCTACGAGCCGAGGAAATAGCCATTAAAAACAGAACTTTCCAAGATAACAGCTTGATATCAATGGAATGAAGGGGTTCAAACGGAACACCCTGTAAAACGTTAAGAACTAAGTTTAAGCTCCACGGTGGAGCAACAGTCTTAAACACAGGCTTAATCCTGGCCAAAGCCTGACAAAAAGCCTGAACGTCTGGAACTTCTGACAGACGTTTGTGTAAAAGGATGGACAGAGCTGAGATCTGTCCCTTCAAAGAACTTGCAGATAAACCCTTTTCTAAACCTTCTTGTAGAAAAGACAATAT
Organism: Bombina bombina; assembly: GCF_027579735.1. Classification (NCBI taxonomy): domain Eukaryota; kingdom Metazoa; phylum Chordata; class Amphibia; order Anura; family Bombinatoridae; genus Bombina; species Bombina bombina. The sequence continues at coordinate 483,938,489 of NC_069499.1, forward strand.
CCTAGGAATCCTAACCTTACTCCATGAGTAACTCTTGGATTCGCACCAGTGTAAATATTTACGCCATATCTTATGGTAAATTTTCCTGGTAACAGGTTTCCTAGCCTGTATTAAGGTATCAATTACTGACTCCGAAAATCCACGCTTTGATAAAATCAAGCGTTCAATCTCCATGCAGTCAGCTTCAGAGAAATTAGATTTTGATGTTTGAAAGGACCCTGAATTAGAAGGTCCTGTCTCAGAGGCAGCGACCAAGGTGGACAGGATGACATGTCCACTAGATCTGCATACCAGGTCCTGCGTGGCCACGCAGGCGCTATTAGAATCACCGATGCTTTCTCCTGTTTGATCCTGGCAATCAATCGAGGAAGCATCGGGAAGGGTGGAAACACATAAGCCATGTTGAAGACCCAAGGTGCTGTCAGAGCATCTATCAGCGCCGCTCCCGGGTCCCTGGACCTGGATCCGTAACATGGAAGTTTGGCGTTCTGGCGAGACGCCATGAGATCCAGATCTGGTTTGCCCCAACGTCGAAGTATTTGGGCAAAGACCTCCGGATGAAGTTCCCACTCCCCTGGATGAAAAGTCTGGCGACTTAGGAAATCCGCCTCCCAGTTCTCCATGCCTGGGATGTGAATCGCTGACAGGTGGCAAGAGTGAGACTCTGCCCAGCGAATAATCTTTGAGACTTCCATCATCGCTAGGGAACTCCTTGTCCCTCCCTGATGATTGATGTAAGCCACAGTCGTGATGTTGTCCGACTGAAACCTGATGAACCTCAGAGTTGCTAACTGAGGCCAAGTCAGAAGGGCATTGAGAACTGCTCTCAATTCCAGAATGTTTATTGGAAGGAGACTCTCCTCCTGAGTCCATGATCCCTGAGCCTTCAGGGAATTCCAGACAGCGCCCCAACCTAAAAGGCTGGCGTCTGTTGTTACAATTGTCCAGTCTGGCCTGCTGAAGGGCATCCCCCTGGACAGATGTGGCAGAGAAAGCCACCATAGAAGAGAATCTCTGGTCTCTTGATCCAGATTCAGCATAGGGGACAAATCTGAGTAATCCCCATTCCACTGACTTAGCATGCACAATTGCAGTGGTCTGAGATGCAGGTGTGCAAAAGGTACTATGTCCATTGCCGCTACCATTAAGCCGATTACCTCCATGCATTGAGCCACTGACGGGTGTTGAATGGAATGAAGGACACGGCAAGCATTTAGAAGTTTTGTTAACCTGTCCTCTGTCAGGTAAATTTTCATTTCTACAGAATCTATAAGAGTCCCCAAGAAGGGAACTCTTGTGAGTGGTAATAGAGAACTCTTTTCTTCGTTCACTTTCCACCCATGCGACCTTAGAAATGCCAGTACTAACTCTGTATGAGACTTGGCAGTTTGGAAGCTTGACGCTTGTATCAGAATGTCGTCTAGGTACGGAGCTACCGATATTCCTCGCGGTCTTAGTACCGCCAGAAGAGAGCCCAGAACCTTTGTAAAGATTCTTGGAGCCGTAGCTAACCCGAAGGGAAGAGCTACAAACTGGTAATGCCTGTCTAGGAAGGCAAACCTTAGATACCGGTAATGATCCTTGTGAATCGGTATGTGAAGGTAGGCATCCTTTAAATCCACTGTGGTCATGTACTGACCCCTTTGGATCATGGGTAAGATTGTCCGAATAGTTTCCATTTTGAACGATGGAACTCTTAGGAATTTGTTTAGGATCTTTAAATCCAATATTGGTCTGAAGGTTCCTTCTTTCTTGGGAACCACAAACAGATTTGAGTAAAATCCTTTTGCGTGTTCCGACCGCGGAACCGGATGGATCACTCCCATGAGTAAAAGATCTTGTACACAGCGTAGAAACGCCTCTTTCTTTATCTGGTTTGTTGACAACCTTGAAAGATGAAATCTCCCTTGTGGAGGAGAAGCTTTGAAGTCCAGAAGATATCCCTGAGATATGATCTCCAACGCCCAGGGATCCTGGACATCTCTTGCCCAAGCCTGGGCGAAGAGAGAGAGTCTGCCCCCCACTATATCCGTTTCCAGATCGGGGGCCCTCACTTCATGCTGTCTTAGGGGCCGCAGCAGGTTTTCTGGCCTGCTTGCCCTTGTTCCAGGTCTGGTTAGGTTTCCAGCCTTGTCTGTAGCGAGCAACAGCTCCTTCCTGTTTTGGGGCAGAGGAAGTTGATGCTGCTCCTGCCTTGAAGTTACGAAAGGCACGAAAATTAGACTGTCTAGCCCTTGGTTTGGCTCTGTCTTGAGGCAGGGCATGGCCTTTACCTCCCGTAATATCAGCGATAATTTCTTTCAAACCGGGCCCGAATAATGTCTGCCCCTTGAAAGGTATGTTAAGCAATTTAGATTTAGAAGTCACATCCGCTGACCAGGATTTTAGCCACAGCGCTCTGCGCGCCTGAATGGCGAATCCGGAATTCTTAGCCGTAAGTTTAGTTAAGTGTACTACGGCATCAGAAATAAATGAATTAGCTAGCTTAAGGGTTTTAAGCTTGTGTGTAATCTCATCTAATGGAGCTGTGTCAAGGGTCTCTTCCAGAGACTCAAACCAAAATGCCGCCGCAGCCGTGACAGGCGCAATGCATGCAAGGGGTTGCAATATAAAACCTTGTTGAACAAACATTTTCTTAAGGTAACTCTCTAACTTTTTATCCATTGGATCTGAAAAGGCACAACTATCCTCCACCGGGATAGTGGTACGCTTAGCTAAAGTAGAAACTGCTCCCTCCACCTTAGGGACCGTTTGCCATAAGTCCCATGTGGTGGCGTCTATTGGAAACATTTTTCTGAATATAGGAGGGGGTGAGAAAGGCACACCGGGTCTATCCCACTCCTTAGTAACAATTTCAGTAAGTCTCTTAGGTATAGGAAAAACGTCAGTACTCGTCGGTACCGCAAAATATTTATCCAACCTACACATTTTCTCTGGGATTGCAACTGTGTTACAATCATTCAGAGCCGCTAACACCTCCCCTAGTAATACACAGAGGTTTTCCAGCTTAAACTTAAAATTTGAAATGTCTGAATCCAGTTTATTTGGATCAGATCCGTCACCCACAGAATGAAGCTCTCCGTCTTCATGTTCTGCAAATTGTGACGCAGTATCAGACATGGCCCTAGCATTATCAGCGCACTCTGTTCTCACCCCAGAGTGGTCTCGTTTACCCCTAAGTTCTGGCAATTTAGACAAAACTTCAGTCATAACATTAGCCATGTCTTGTAAAGTGATTTGTAATGGCCGCCCTGATGTACTTGGCGTTACAATATCACGCACCTCCTGAGCGGGAGATGCAGGTACTGACACGTGAGGCAAGTTAGTCGGCATAACTTCCCCCTCGTTGTCTGGTGAATGTTGCTTAACATGTACAGATTGGCTTTTATTTAAAGTAGCATCAATGCAATTAGTACATAAATTTCTATTGGGCTCCACCTTGGCCTTTGAACATATTGCACAAAGAGATTCCTCTGTGTCAGACATGTTTAAACAAACTAGCAATTAGACTAGCAAGCTTGGAAAATACTTTTCAACTGAATTTACAAGCAATATAAAAAACGTTACTGTGCCTTTAAGAAGCACACAAAAAAACTGTCACTTTGATATAACAATGAACCGGTTTAGTTATAGCAATCAATTTTTCATATGAAATGCATTAATTTAGCAAAGGATAGCACCCATCAGCAAATGGATTATTAACCCCTTAATACCAAAAAAACGATTGACAAATAAATACGTTTTTTATCACAGTCAAAGCACAGTCTCACAGGTCTGCTGTGAGTGATTACCTCCCTCAAACTAGTTTTGGAGACCCCTGAGCTCTGTAGAGACGTCCTGGATCATGCAGGGAGAATAAGGAAGACTGTGACTGAATTTTTAATGCGTAGTAAAAGCGCCAAAAATAGGCCCCTCCCACTCTTAATACAGCAGTGGGGAAGCTCAGTAACTGATTTTATACAAAATAAACGACAGCCAAGTGGAAAATAATGCCCATAAATTTTCACCAAGTACCTCAGAGAAAAAAACGATTAACCTGTCAGTAAACGTTTTAAATATATGAATAAGAATAAAAGCCTGTTGCTAGTCGCTATCACTGCAGAGAGGCTAGAGTTATATGTATACAGTATTTTCTTAGTGAAGTGCCATTCCCCAGAAATACTTTGGTGCCAACATACATACATAACAGCCTGATACCAGTTACTACTACTGCATTTAAGGCTGTACTTACATTATATCGGTTTTAGCAGTATTTTCTCAGTCAATTCCATTCCTTAGAAAATAATATACTGCAACATACCTCTTTGCAGGTGAACCCTGCCCGCTGTCCCCTGTTCTGAAGTTACCTCGCTCCTCAGAATGGCCGAGAACAGCAAATGGATCTTAGTTACGTCCGCTAAGATCATACACAAACTCAGGTAGATTCTTCTTCTAATACTGCCTGAGAAGAAACAACACACTCCGGTGCTGTTTAAAACAACAAACTTTTGATTGAAGTAATAAAAAACTAAATTTAATAACCACACTCCTCTCCTATCTATTAGTTAGGTGCAAGAGAATGACTGGGTGTGACGTAGAGGGGAGGAGCTATATAGCAGCTCTGCTTGGGTGATCCTCTTGCACTTCCTGTTAGGGAGGAGTTAATATCCCATAAGTAATGGATGACCCGTGGACTGACTACACTTAACAGGAGAAATATATTTATATATACACAACCTGTAAAATAATGTTTTCTAGACTATACATTGCATTGTAACAATCTAACACTATGGGCTCCATTTGTTATATGCCGGGTGCACAAGGTTTGGTCTCATTTACCTTGTCTCCACGTCAATGCTGCTTATCACATTAGGATGATTTAACTCTGCCACACTTTAGATGACGGAGAGGCTAAGTAGCTGTGTTGATAATCCTGTTTTTAGCATCAGGACCTTTTTCTATATGTCCCACACCACTGTCTAATTTAACCTTTGGGTTCCTAATTATTTCTAGATTTGAGCAATTTTGAATGGTCAATACTTTTAACCAATCAGGATTTTGAATGGTTGGTCTATCTTTTAAAGTTTAGGCTGCACACTCTTCTGAGCAGTAAATGTGACATGTCACAGTAGAGCGTCCAAAATATTGCACACTATTTTGATATTTTTTCATATATTTGTTTTTCTCTGTTCTAACATTTTTCTTCATACCTTTAAATACAGAATGTGTCCCCCAAGCAGAGGAAGCAAAGTGTGTACACAGCACCGTCCATGAAAGGTACTGTTCAGGTACTGTCTTTGTTATGTTGTCTTAATAGCATTTAACATTTAATATGTCAATGTATCATTTTTTGTCAAAGGTATGTTGTTGAATGATTAGTTATTTGATAATTATCATTAGCAAATAAAAGTATATAGGAAAATTAAAACTATCAAATCATATCCTAATGGTACATGCATGGTTTTGGCAATAATATTTTCTTAATGGATTGCTTTAATAATTATTTTGGAATTCCCTTTGAATTTTGATTTGATGGCCCAATTTTCCTTTTTAACTTTACCTTCTATTATCATTTCCTGTTTTAGTTCTTCCTCTCCTTTCAATCTCTATTGTTTAATGTTCTGAAAGATAATGTTGACAGCATCATAACTGTTATACAAAAACTACATATAGCAGCTCAGATACAAAAAAGGTTCGCTTTGTTTTCTAACCATTCCAATTCATAAGACAAATTTTAATTAAAAAAGGAGAAGCTGAATCATGTTGAAAAAAGGAAGGGAAAAAAAGCATATGTACACCAGTTTAGCTTTATGTATAATACATAGTTCTTTAGCTTTATTTATAATACATAGTTCTAAGTGAATCATATTACCCTTGTTTTGTGAAATGCTTAACTATCTAACAATTGCTAATTGTTTTATGTGCACCCCCTATATGGAAATATTAATTAACGAATAAATACATTATTTAATTAAACAGAATACTTATATACAGGTTCATTTTCTGAGCAGTTGCACACACACATACTATATATATATATATATATATATATATATATATATATATATATATATATATATATATATATATATATATACATACACACACACAAACATACACATATATATGTATAAAACATAAAATTAAGTAGACAATAAGTTTTGAGAACAGGTATTGTTCAATAAAATGACACCATACTCACTGTATTGTACTAAAACCCTTTTTTTTTTAATAAATTAATTGATTTTTTGCAAATTTAAACTTTCAGGATTCAGATAGTTCATGCAATTTTAAACAAATTTCCATTTTACTTTTATCATCAAATTTGCTTTTTTTTCTCTTGGTATTCTTGTTAAAAAGCTATAGTTAGGTATACTCATTTGCTAATTTATATCCTTAAATAAAAGTTCTTCTTGGCTAATTTTCCTAACTTCTGATTTGAACTTTTCATTTTCCCTTTTCTTGTATCCTCTTTCCAAAAATCTATTTTCTAGAATATTTGCTTGTATTTAATAATCCCTATTATCGGTGCAATGTTTCTTTAGCCCCAAAAACTGTCCCTTTGGAATATTTATTTTCCATATTTTATGATGGCAGCTTTGGGCATGTATGTTATTGTTTGCAACTACTTGTTTAAAGGGACACAAAAGTCAAAATTAAACTTTCATCATTCAGATAGAACATGCAATTTTTAACAACTTTACAATTTACTTTTATTAACAAAATGTGCACTGTATTTTTATATTTACACCTTTTTGAGTTACCAGCTCCTACTGAGCATGTGCAAAAATTAACAGATTATACATATATGCATTTGTGATTGGCTGATGGCTGTCACCTGATACAAGGGGAGTGAAAATGGACATAATTTAATATTTGTCAGAAAAAAATCTACTACTCATTTAAAGTTCAGACTCAGGGGCTGAATTATCAAGCTCAGAATGGAGCCTGATGCCCCTGTTTCCACACGAGCCTTCAAGCTCGCCAGAAACAGCAGTTATGAAGCAGTGGTCTTAAGACCGCTGCTTCATAACTGGTCCACTGCCTCTGAGGCTGCGGTCTGCAATCCGCCCGATCCTTTACGATTGGGCTGTTTGACACCCCCTGCTAGCGGCCGCGAATCTACAGGAGGCGTCATTGCGCAAGCAGTTCTGGTGAACTGCTTGTTCAATGTTAAATGCCAACAGCGTATGCTGTTGGTATTCAGCGATGTCTGTTGGACATGATACGCTACAGCATATTATGTCGGACAGACATTGAAAAATTGGCCCCATAGGGCCATCATGTCCGCTGCACATCGATAAATCCCGACAGCATATGCTGTCAGCATTTATCATTTCAAGAGAAATGCTTGTGCAATGCTGCCCCCTGCACATTCGCGGCCATTCAGCTGCAAGCAGGGGGCGTCAATCATCCCGATCATATTCGATCGGGATGAATTCTGTCCGCCGCCTCAGAGGTGGCGGACGAGTTAAGGAGCAGAGGTCTTAAGACCGCTGCTTCTTAACTTCAGTTTCAGAGGAACCTGAAACTATGAGGGTAGATTGCAGCATCCACTGCTTGATAAATCTACCCCTAAGTGCTATTGCATTGTATTTTATCATGTATTTGTTGATTATGCAAATCTACTATATTTACTGGTAATTTAAATAATATTTTGTCACAATTTTTGATTTCTGATCTCTATATCAATATCTAAGAAATGTAGTTTACTTTAAATGCACTAATTTAAATTTGTACATATATTTTAACATGGCACAGGGTAAAATCATGTTATCTCCTGTACATTTTTTTTTATTGAAAATATATTCATTTTTTTTATATATGCATATATGTGTATATGGTTAGAATATGTTTGTTTTTGGATTAAATGGGTGTTTTGCTAAATGTATTTACAATGGGAATTAGTGTTTCCTAAACAGAAATTAAACTCTTGAAAATGTAAAAAAAAAAGAAAAAGAAATGTAGTTTATTGATGTGCAACGCTAAAATTTTTGTTTCATTTTCATTAGTTAAATAAATAAATTTGTTTCTGCAAATTAGTTTGGTTAATTTAAAAAAAAAAAAAAAAAAAACAGTTTCGGCAAATTAGTTATGTTAAGTTAAATAGTTTTTTCGGACACTGAACCCAAATTTTTCAGATAGAGCATGAAATTTTAAGCAATTTTATAATTTACTCCTATTATCAAATTTTCTTCCTTCTCTTGGTATCTTTATTTGAAATGCAAGAATGTAAGTTTAGATGCCGGCCCATTTTTGGTGAATAACCTGGGTTATTCTTGCTGATTGGTGGATACATTCATCCACCAATAAAAAAGTGCTGTCCAGAGTGCTGAAACAAAAAAGCTTAGATGCCTTCTTTTTCAAATAAAGATAGCAAGTGAACGAAGAAAAATTGATAATAGGAGTAAAATAGAAAGTTGCTTAAAATTGCATGCTCTATCTGAATAATGAAAGAAAACATTTGGGTTCAGTGTCCCTTTAACTTTAGGGCAATGCCCTGCAAAAACATAATTTATGTAAGAACTTACCTGATAAATTCATTTCTTTCATATTGGCAAGAGTCCATGAGCTAGTGACGTATGGGATATACAATCCTACCAGGAAGGGCAAAGTTTCCCAAACCTAAAAATGCCTATAAATACACTGCTCACCACACCCACAATTCAGTTTAACGAATAGCCAAGTAGTGGGGTGATAAAGAAAGGAGTAAAAAGCATCAACAACGGAATTTGGAAATAATTGTGCTTTATACAAAAATCCATAACCACCATTAAAAGGGTGGGTATCATGGACTCTTGCCAATATGAAAGAAATGAATTTATCAGGTAAGTTCTTACGTAAATTATGTTTTCTTTCATGTAATTGGCAATAGTCCATGAGCTAGTGATGTATGGGATAGTAATACCCAACATGTGGAACTCCACAGAAGAGTCACTAGAGAGGGAGGGATAAAATAATAACAACCATTTTCCGCTGAAAAAAATAAATCCACAACCCAAAATATCAGTTTATTCACATAATGAAAAGAAAAAACTCAAGCATAAGCAGAGGAATCAAACTGAAACAGCTGCCTGAAAAACGTTACTACCAAAAACTGCTTCAGAAGAAGCAAATGCATCAAAACGGTAGAATTTAGTAAATTTATGCAAAGAAGACCAAGTTGCTTCTTTGTAAATCTGATCAGCTGAAGCTTCATTCTTAAAAACCCACAAAGTGGAGAATGATCTAGTAGAATGAGCTGTAATTCTCTGAAGCGGGGCCAGACCCAACTCCAAATAAGCCTGATGAATCAAAAACTTTAACCAAGATGCCAAGGAAACGGCAGAAACCTTCTGAACCTTCCTTGAACCAGAAAAGATAACAAATAGACTCGAAGTCTTCCTGAAAACTTTAGTAGCTTCAACATATTTCAAAGCTCTTACCACATCCAAAGAATGTAAGGATCTCTCTAAATAATTCTTAGGATTAGGACACAAAGAAGGGACAACAAATTCTCTATTAATGTTATTAGAATTCACAACTTGAGGTAGAAATGTAAATAAAGTCCGCAAAACTGCCTTATCCTGATGGAAAATCACAAAAGGAGATTCACAAGGAAGAACAGATAATTTAGAAATTCTTCAAGCAGAAGAGATGGTCAAAAGGAACAACACTTTCCAAGAAAGTAGTTTAATGTCCAAAGAATGCATAGGCTCAAACGGAGGAGCCTGTAAAGCCTTCAAAACCAAATTAAGACTCCAAGGAGGAGAAATTGATTTAATGACAGGCTTGATATGGACCAAAGCCTGTACAAAACAATGAATATCAGGAAACTTAGCAATCTTTCTGTGAAATAAAACAGAAAGAGCAGAGATTTGTCCCTTCAATGAACTAGCAGACACACCCTTATCCAAACCATCCTGAAGAAACTGTAAAATTCTAGAAATTCTAAAAGAATGACAGGAGAATTTATGAGAAGAACACCATGAAATATACGTCTTCCAAACTCAATAATAAATCTTCCTAGAGACAGATTTATGATCCTGTAACATAGTATTAATCACTGAGTCAGAGAAACCTCTATGACTAAGCACTAGGCATTCAATTTCCATACCTTCAAATTTAATGATTTGAGATCCTGATGGAAAAACGGACCTTGAGACAAAATGTCTGGCCTTAATGGAAGTGGCGAAGGTTGGCAACTGGACATCCGAACAAGATCCACATACCAAAACCTGTGAGGCCATGCTGGAGCTCCCAGCAACACAAACGATTGTTCCATAATGATCTTGGAAATCACTCTTGGAAGAAGAACCAGAGGCGAGAAGATTGGTAACACCAAGGAACTGTTGATGCATCCACCACTTCCGCCTGAGGATCCCTGGACCTGTACAGGTACCTGGGTAGTTTCTTGTTTAGATGGTAAACCATCAGATATATTTCTGGAAGACCCCACATCTGAACAATCTGAGAAAACACATATGGATAAAGCGACTACTTCCCAGGATGTAAAGTCTGACGGCTGAGATAATCCGCTTCCCAATTGTTTATACCTAGGATATGAACCTCAGAAATTAGACAGGAGCTGGTTTCCGCCCAAGCAAGTATCCAAGATACTTCTTTTATAGCTAGGGGACTGTGAGTCCCACCCTGATGATTGACATATGCCACAGTTGTGATATTGTCTGTCTGAAAACAAATGAACGGTTCTCTCTTCAACAGAGGCCAAACCTGAAGAGCCCTGAAAATAGCACAGAGTTCTAAAATATTGATTGGTAACCTCGCCTCTTGAGATTTCCAAACCCCTTTTGCTGTCAGAGATTCCCAGACAGCTCCCCAACTTGAAAGACTTGCATCTGTTGTGATCACAGGTTGGACAAACAAAAGAGGCCCCTTGAACTATATGATGGTGATCTAACCACCAAGTCAGAGAGAGTCGAACATTGGGATTTAAGGATATTAATTGTGATATCTTTGTATAATCCCTGCACCATTGGTTCAGCATTCAAAGCTGCAGAGGTCTCATATGAAAACGAGCAAAAGGGATTGCGTCTGATGCTGCAGTCATGAGACCTAAAACTTCCATGCACATAGCCACTGAAGGGAATGATTGAGACTGAAGGTTCCGACAAGCTGAAACCAATTTTAATCGTCTCTTGTCTGTTAGAGACAGAGTCATGGACACTGAATCTATCTAGAAATCTAAAAAGGTGACCCTTGTCTGAGGGATCAAAGAACTTTTTAGTAAATTGATCCTCCAACCATGTATTTGAAGAAACAACACTAGTTGATTCATGTGAGATTCTGCAGAATGTAAAGACTGAGCTAGTACCAAGATATTGTCCAAATAAGGAAACACCTGCAATACCCCGTTCTCTGATTACAGAGAATAGGGCACCGAGAACCTTTGAAAAGTTTCTTGGAGCTTTCGCTAGGCCAAATGGAAGAGCGACATATTGGTAATGCTTGTCTAGAAAGAGAATCTCAGAAACTAATAGTGGTCTGAATGAATCGGAATATGAAGATATGCATCCTGTAAGTCTATTGTGGACATATAATGCCCTTGCTGAACAAAAGGCAGAATAGTCCTTATAGTCACCATTTTGAAAGTTGGCACTTTTACATAATGATTCAAAATTTACAGATTCAGAACCGGCCTGAATGAATTTTCTTTCTTTGGGACAATGAATAAAACCCCAGACCCTGTTCCTGAAACCGAATTGGTATGATTACCCCTGAAAACTCCAGATCTGAAACACACTTCAGAAAAGCCTGAGCTTTTACTGGATTTGCTGGGATGCGTGAGAGAAAAAATCTTCTCACAGGAGGTCTTACTTTGAATCCTATTCAGTACCCCTGAGAGACAATACTCTGATTTCATTGATTTTGGACAGAATTTGCCCAAATGTTTTGGAAGAATCTTAATCTGCCCCCTACCAGCTGAGCTGGAATGATTTATTCCATGGCTTGGATTTATTCCAACTTGAAGAAGGTTTCCAATTGGAACCAGATTCTTTGGGGGAAGGATTAGGTTTCTGTTTCTTACTTTGTCGAAAGGAACGAAAATGGTTAGAAGTTTTAGATTTACCCTTAGGTCTTTTATCCTGAGGCAAAAAACTCTCTTCCCCCCAGTGACAGTTTAAATAATCGAATCCAACTGAGAACCAAATAACTTATTACCTTGGAAAGAAAGAGATAGTAATCTAGACTTAGATACCATGTCAGCATTCCAATATTTGAGCCACAAAGCTCTTCTAGCTAAAATAGCTAAAGACATAGATTTAACATCAATTTTGATGATATCAAAAATGACATCACAGATAAAATGATTAGCATGTTGAAGCAAGCAAACAATGCAAGACAAATCAGGATCTATTTCCTGTTGTGCTAAACTTTCCAACCAGAAAGTTGATGCAGCTGCAACATCAGCCATAGAAATGGCAGGCCTAAGAAGATGGCCAGAATATAAATAAGCTTTCCTTAGATAGGGTTCAAGTGTCCTATCTAAAGGATCTTTTAAAGAAGTACTATCTTCCATAGGAATATTAGTACGTTTAGCAAGAGTAGAAATAGCCCCATCAACTTTGGGGATCTTTTCCCAAAACTCCAATCTAACTGCTGGCAAAGAATATGATTTTTTAAACCTTGAAGAAGGAATAAAAGAAGTACCAGGCCTATTCCATTCCTTAGAAATCATATCAGAAATAGCACCAGGAACTGTAAAAACCTCTTGAGTAACCACAGGAGGTTTATAAACATAATTTAAACGTTTAATAGTTTTAATATCAAGAGGACTAGTTTCCTCAATATCCAATGTAATCAACACCTCTTTTAACAAGGAACGAATATACTCCATTTTAAATAAATAAGTAGATTTGTCAGTGTCAATATCTGAGGAAGGATCTACTGAATCAGATAGATCCTCATCAGATGAGGATAATTCAGTATGTTGTCAGTCATTTGAAATTTCATTGACCTTATGAGATGTTTTAAAAGACCTTTTACGTTTATTAGAAGGCGGGATGGCAGACAAATCCTTCTGAATCGCATCAGCAATACAATCTTTTATATTCACAGGTATATCATGTACATTAGATGTTGAAGGAACAACAGGCAGTGTACTATTACTGATGGACACATTCTCTGCATGTAAAAGCTTATCATGACAACTATTACATACCACAGCTGGAGATAAAGGCCTCTATTTATCAATGTCTGGCGGACCTGATCCGACACTGCGGATCAGGTCCGCCAGACCTCGCTGAATACGGAGAGCAATACGCTCTCCGTATTTAGCATTGCACCAGCAGCTCACAAGAGCTGCTGGTGCAACGCCGCCCCCTGCAGACCCGCGGCCAATCGGCCGCCAGCAGGGGGGTGTCAATCAACCGGCGATGTCTGTCTGCCTGCTCAGAGCAGGCAGACAGGTTATGGAGCAGCAGTCTTTGTGACCGCTGCTTCATAACTTGTGTTGAAACACGGACCTTCTAGCACCATACGGAGCTTGATAAATATGGGCCATAATCTCCACAAATTTACAACAAATGCACTTAGCGTTGGTAGAACTGTTATCAGCGAGCAGGGTTCCAACAGTGGTTTCTGAGACAGGATCAGATTGAGACATCTTGCAAATGTAAGAGAGAAAACAACATATAAAGCAAAATTATCATTTTCCTTATATGGGAGTTTCAGGAATGGGAAAAAAATGCAAACAGCATAGCCCTCTGATATAGAAAAGAAAAGAGGCATATAGGAATGGGGTTTTAAATAATGAAATTATTTGGCGCCAAGTATGACGCACAATGCAAACTGAAATTTGTTTTGGCGCTAACAACATCCGGAAATGACACACTCGCGTCATTGAAGAAGCAACCTGATGCAAGGAACTCGGCGTCAACTAAGATGCCGGAAATTACAATTTTGCGTCATCGGACGTACCTTCGCACTAAAATAATTTTCGCGCCAAAAATGACACAGTAAACTTTGGCATTTTGCGCCCTCACGAGCCTAATTTTGCCAGCAAAATTTAATGAAAAAGCAGTCAATTGAAAAAAGACTAAACCCCAGGTAAGAAAAATATTTTCCTAAATATGTTTTTCTCCCAAATATGAAACTGATAGTCTGCAAAAGGAAATATACATAAACCTGACTCATGGCAAATATAAGTACAATACATATATTTAGAACTTTATATTAATGCATAAAGTGCCAAACCATAGCTGAGAGTGTCTTAAGTAATGAAAAGATACTTACCGAAAGACACCCATCCACATATAGCAGATAGCCAAACCAGTACTGAAACAGTTATCAGTAGAGGTAGTGGAAAATGTGAGTATATTGTCGATCTGAATAAGGGAGGTAGGAGATGAATCTCTACGACCGATAACAGAGAACCTATGATATAGATATCCCGCGAGGAAAACCATTGCATTCAATAAGTGATACTCCCTTTACAACCCTCTGACATTCACTGTACTCTGAGAGGAATCAGGCTTCAAAATGCTGGGAAGCGCATATCAACGTAGAAATATTAGCACAAACTTACTTCACCACCTCCATTGGAGGCAAAGTTTGTAAAACTGAATTGTGGGTGTGGTGAGGGGTGTATTTATAGGCATTTTGAGGGTTGGGAAACTTTGCCCCTCCTGGTAGAATTGTATATACCATAAGTCACTAGCTCATTCACTCTTGCCAATTGCATGAAAGAAAGGCCCTTTTGTCCTTGGTAGTGTTTTTTTAAAAAAAAACAGGGTATTAAAATAGGAATAATTTTATTATTTTGGATAATTTTGTGTTATTTTTTGTAATTGTAGTTTGAAATTTTTAGTAATCTTAGGTTTTTTTATTTTTAGTAGTGTTAGGTTTTATTAGTTTAAGCTTAGGTTTTATTTTTATTTCACAGGTAAGTTTGTATTTATTTTAACAAGGTAGTAAATAGTTATATTGTAGCTAGCTTAGGTTTTAAATGCACAGACCTTTCTCTAAAGGAAAAACAAATGGCTAGATTAAGAGTTTTGTGTTATACTGAAAAAGCAGCGTTATCAGGTTATAACGCTGCTTTTTCACTACCGCTGGTATTACGAGTCTTGCAGATTTAGGGGCACCGCACACTTTTTTGGCCTTACCGCAAATGAACTTACGCAATTTGCGTATAGTCTTTTTTTCAATGGGACTCACATAGTGCTGGTATTACGAGCTTGTCCTGGGAGGCCAAAAAGTGAGCGATACACCCTATCCTGCCAAGCTTCCTACTGCAGTAATTATGAGTTTTACACTACAAAGCCGTAGCTTAAAACTCATAAACCGAGGCCCTCCCGCATTGCAAACACTAAAATAAAAATATTAACCCCTAATCTGCCGCTCCGTACATCGCTTCCACTATAATAAACATATTAACCTCTAAACCGCTGTACTCCCGCCTCACAAAAACTAGTTAAATATTATTAACCCCTAATCTGCTGTCCCTAACATCACCGCCACCTACCTACATTTATTAACCCCTAATCTGCCGCCCCCAACGTCGCCACCACTATACTAAATTTATTAACCCCTAAATCTAAGTCTAACCCTAACCCTAACACCCCCTAACTTAAATATAATTAAAATAAATATAAATAAAACCTACTATTAATAATTAAATTATTCCTATTTAAAAATAAATACTTACCTGTAAAATAAACCCTAAGCTTGCTACAATATAACTAATAGTTACATTGTAGCTAGCTTAGGCTTTATTTTTATTTTACAGGCAAGTTTGTATTTATTTTAACTAGGTAGAATAGTTATTAAATAGTTATTAACTATTTAATAACTACCTAGCTAAAATAAATACAAATTAACATGTAAAATAAAACCTAACCTAAGTTACACTAACACCTAACACTACACTAAAATTAAATACAATTACCTAAAATAAATACAATTAACTAAATTCAATAAAATTAGCAAAATTACAGAAAATAAAAAACAAATTACAAGATCTTTGAACTAATTACACCTAATCTAATAGCCCTATCAAAATAAAAAATAGCCCACCCAAAATAATAAAACCCCCTAGCCTAAACTAAACTACCAATAGCCCTTAAAAGGGCCTTTTACGGGGCATTGCTCCAAAGAAATCAGCTCTTTTACCTGTAAAAAAAAATACAAACACCCCCCCAACAGTAAAACCCACCACCCACACAACCAACCCCCCAGATAAAACCCTAACTATCAAAACCTAAGCTCCCCATTGCCCTGAAAAGGGCATTTGGATGGGCATTGCCCTTAAAAGGGCATTTAGCTCTATTGCGGCCCAAAGCCCTAACCTAAAAATAAAAGCCACCCAATACACCCTTAAAAAATCCTAACACTAACCCCCGAAGATCCACTTACCGGGAGAAGTCTTCATCCAAGCGGCAAGATGTACTCAACGAAGCTGGCAGAAGCGGTCCTCCAGATGGGCAGAAGTGGTCCTCCAGATGGGCAGAAGTCTTCATCCAGACGGCATCTTCTATCTTCATCCATCCAGCGCCGAGCTGGTCCATCTTCAAGACATCTGACGCAGAGCATTCTCTTCTTCAGACGGACTAACAACGAATTGAAGTTTAATCCTATTGGCTGATTGGATCACCCAATAGGATTGAGCTAGCATTCTATTGGCTGTTCCAATCTGCCAATGGAATGCAAGCTCAATCCTATTGGCTGATCCAATCAGCCAATAGGATTTTTTCAACCTTAATTCCGATTGGCTGATAGAATTCTATCAGCCAATCAGAATCTAAGGGACGCCATCTTGGATGACGTCATTTAAAGGAACCTTCATTCGTCCGTCGGAAGAAGAGGATGCTCCGCGTCGGATGTCTTGAAGATGGACCGCTCCGCGCCAGATGGATGAAGATAGAAGATGCCAAAGATAGAAGATATATTATAGAATGAGCATCAAAAATAACGTCCACAATAAGCGTCACTGAACCTCAGAAAAAAATAGCATCAGTAATAGCACAGGGTAAGCCACCTTGCATCGCATAATTAAAGGTATCAGAAACATTATGTACTCACCTTATATGACAGTCTAGCAACCATATACGGCAGCCTGATAGCCTATACATAAATGAGATAGCATAATTAAGACATTGTAAATGAAAGTACGTATTATAGTAACCTGAACGTACTGCTAAATCCTAATCATATAGAGACCCAGATTCAAGTTTGAGTGTACATAATTAGGGGGCAGAACACAATAGTGAGGCTAGGCATATGTTGATTACTAGATCTATCAGTATGACTTTACACATGTATACTTGGCCTAGGACGTGTCAGAACTTAAACATCAACTTATACTTATCCCTATCAACCCAAAGCTCCCTATGGCATATTTATAGGTCAAAAGAGTGTAGCTGAAGAACCACCTATATATACATACTTTCAGTTCTTTGTAATTTTGTTTCTTTGTATTTTTTCTGTTACAGTGCCAGTCTAGTACAGTGCTTAGACCATTAGGCTGTAATGTGTTGAGACAGAAGGTCCATCTAGCTTCCACCTGCAACAGGAGCTTATTTCTGTCCCCCCATGTGCAGTGGGGGCACATGGTCATTTAACACAAACCTCAGATCCGATGTACTGTGGCCAGCCTCCAGGAAATGTCTAGCGACCAGTTGGTCACTTTTCTTCTTATCAATGGCAGATCTAATCGCAGACTTGTGATTGGCCATCCTGGTTCGTACATCGTCAGATGTTTTTCCGACATAGAATTTGCCGCACCGCCAACTCAGCAAATATACCACATACTTAGTGGTGCAGGTCAGAAAATGTCTGATCTTGTATTTTTTATTCTTGTGCGGATGGGTGAAAGTCGAGCCAAGCAGCATAGAATTACACGTTGTCCATCCGATACATCTAAAGGAACCAGTTTTCTTCTTGGATTGTAGCCAAGTGGTATTACCATAGCAATGTGTGGGATCACTCTTTATCAGTAAATCTCTCAAGCTTGTGTTCCTTTTAAAACCAACTCTTGGGGGTTCCCAATCTGTTAGAGGGAGGGTGGAATCACTCTGCACTATGTGCCAATGTTGGCGCAAGCTTCGTCCCACTAACCTTGTGTCGGGACAATATTTGGTTGTGAACGTCATTCGTTTATCATCTGAATCTTTGACTTTTACTTTCTTATCTCTCGGGCTGTCACATAGTTCCTTTGCCTGCTGGATAAATTTCAATCGGTATCCTTTTTCCAGGAATTTTGTTGACATCTGATCCAATTGTTGTTCTTTGGCCTTAGGGTTGCTGTTATTTCTGACCACTCTTTGCAATTGTGCCTTAGGGATTGGCTTCTGGGTGGCAACTCGTGGCATGGAAAAGTGAGTTTCTGTAGGTTTGTTTTTGGTATAGAGTAGTGCCAAGTTTCTTATTACACTTTATTATTCTTAGGTCCAGAAAATCCACAGACTCCTGATCATAGTGGATCTTGAATTTGACCGGACTGTTTGAATTGTTTAAAGATTCAAACCAACTAGTCAGCTCTTGTTCTGACCCTCTCCACAGAATAAAGAGGTCATCAATATACCTGCAGTAAAACACCATCTCAGGCTTGTGGTAGATGTTCATGACTGTGCATTCATAGTGTTCCATGGCTTCAGGCAATGACTCCCCTAGGGGGAAAGCTGTGATTGGAGGAAGCCGGATTAGTCAGGTAAGTTCAAATCAAAACGGCTGCTTTCTAAACTTTGATGAATAAAAGTGCCCCTGTTTTTAATAGTATTTTTAAAAAATGGGCTTTTATTCATCAAAGTTTACCTTCACTTTAAGGAAGGCCAAAAAGATGGAGCTTGCTGACTCAACATTAATGGTCTCATCCTCTGCAGCAAACAAAATGCTAGCAGCAGCATTGTCAGTAAATGTCAGTAATTCTGTGTCCTCTATATCGGTATCCATCATGACAAGTGACAAAAAAAATACTTGAAAGTCCAATGTTCCAAATCAAGTGAGAGTGCAGGTTAGTGAGCTTAGTGAAGCTAGTGTCCAGTGAAAGACTCTCCTTACTAAGAGGTGTCACTGATTCTGGGTGCAACAGCAAATAAATAGGTATATTCAGCTAAGAAGTGCACTCTCACTTAGTCAATCAGCTGCCAGGGTGAAGGCGAAGCAATAAGCCATATAAAAAAAGGCTTGCACTCTCTGGTCTTTACTTGATCAAACAGTGTTTAATGTGATGTTTCGGGGATAACTCTCCCCTTCCTCAGACAAAGTAATACTGTGAAAAATTAACAAGTTATACAATCAAGTCCCATAGTGACCCCATCCCCTCAGGGAAAAACCGCCAAGTGGTTGCCATAGCAGCACAAAACATATACAATAATGTCATATAAGTGAAAAATGCAGATCAGTGAAATAAGGGGACAAAAGGACACCATATGTACACAAGTAACAGTGTGGGTACCAGTGTTACTACTAATAGCAATTCATAATCATATCAGACAGTTTTATAGTCATATTCAACAACTTTACAGTATAAAACACAATCAACCTACATACTTTGGCTGCTTGGTAATCGCCTATTGGTTATATTGGTGTGGGTTAGACATGTGCTGCTCATTAATCTCTGTAGTACTGTATATTTACATGATCAGCTGCTGTTTAAGGGTGCCAAACGTATATGTGTCAGTGTTACTCAGTGCGGAATTCATGCAGCAATGATGGTGTCAGTTTGACTCACGAATGCTGAGACTACAGGGTGATGAGGGACTGGTCCTTAACATCAGTGGCCGGGCCCTAACACAATCTAAGGAGAAACTCTTGAATAAAGGCTTCAGTTTTGTGCCAACTATGGCCTAGATTTAGAGTTTGGCGGTAGCCGTGAAAACCAGCGTTAGAGGCTCCTAACGCTGGTTTTGGCCGCCCGCTGGTATTTGGAGTCAGTGATTAAAGGGTCTAACGCTCACTTTTCAGCCGCGACTTTTCCATACCGCAGATCCCCTTACGTCAATTGCGTATCCTATCTTTTCAATGGGATCTTTCTAACGCCGGTATTTAGAGTCGTTTCTGAAGTGAGCGTTAGACATCTAACGACAAAACTCCAGCCGCCGGAAAATAGCAGGAGTTAAGAGCTTTCTGGGCTAACGCCGGTTCATAAAGCTCTTAACTACTGTACCCTAAAGTACACTAACACCCATAAACTACCTATGTACCCCTAAACCGAGGTCCCCCCACATCGCCGCCACTCGATTTAAATTTTTTAACCCCTAATCTGCCGACCGCCACCTACGTTATACTTATGTACCCCAATCTGCTGCCCCTAACCCCGCCGACCCCTGTATTACATTTATTAACCCCTAACCTGCCCCCCACAACGTCGCCGCCAGCTACTTACAATAATTAACCCCTAATCTTCCGACCGCAAAGCACCGCCACCTACGTTATCCTTATGTACCCCTAATCTGCTGCCCCTAACACCGCCGACCCCTATATTATATTTATTAACCCCTAATCTGCCCCCCTCAACGTCGCCGACACCTGCCTACACTTATTAACCCCTAATCTGCCGAGCGGACCTGAGCGCTACTATAATAAAGTTATTAACCCCTAATCCGCCTCACTAACCCTATCATAAATAGTATTAACCCCTAATCTGCCCTCCCTAACATCGCCGACACCTACCTTCAATTATTAACCCCTAATCTGACGACCGGAGCTCATCGCTACTATAATAAATGGATTAACCCCTAAAGCTAAGTCTAACCCTAACACTAACACCCCCCTAACTTAAATATAATTTACATCTAACGAAATTAATTAACTCTTATTAAATAACTTATTCCTATTTAAAGCTAAATACTTACCTGTAAAATAAACCCTAATATAGCTACAATATAAATTATAATTATATTATAGCTATTTTAGGATTAATATTTATTTTACAGGCAACTTTGTAATTATTTTAACCAGGTACAATAGCTATTAAATAGTTAACTAGTTAAAATAATAACAAATTTACCTGTAAAATAAATCCTAACCTAAGATATAATTAAACCTAACACTACCCTATCAATAAATTAATTAAATAAACTACCTACAATTACCTACAATTAACCTAACACTACACTATCAATAAATTAATTAAACACAATTCCTACAAATAAATACAATTAAATAAACTAGCTAAAGTACAAAAAATAAAAAAGAACTAAGTTACAAAAAATAAAAAAATATTTACAAACATCAGAAAATTATTACAACAATTTTAAACTAATTACACCTACTCTAAGCCCCCTAATAAAATAACAAAGACCCCCAAAATAAAAAATTCCCTACCCTATTCTAAATTAAAAAAGTTAAAAGCTCTTTTACCTTACCAGCCCTGAACAGGGCCCTTTGCGGGGCATGCCCCAAGAATTTCAGCTCTTTTGCCTGTAAAAAAAACACATACAATACCCCCCCCCCCAACATTACAACCCACCACCCACATACCCCTAATCTAACCCAAACCCCCCTTAAATAAACCTAACACTAAGCCCCTGAAGATCTTCCTACCTTGTCTTCACCATCCAGGTATCACCGATCCGTCCTGGCTCCAACATCTTCATCCAACCCAAGCGGGGGTTGGCGATCCATCATCCGGTGGCTGAAGAGGTCCAGAAGAGGCTCCAAAGTCTTCCTCCTATCCGACAAGAAGAGGACATCCGGACCGGCAAACATCTTCTCCAAGCGGCATCTTCGATCTTCTTGCATCCGGTGCGGGTCCATCTTGAAGCAGGCGACGCGGATCCATCCTCTTCTTCCGTTGTCTCCCGACGAATGACGGTTCCTTTAAGGGACGTCATCCAAGATGGCGTCCCTTGAATTCCGATTGGCTGATAGGATTCTATCAGCAAATCGGAATTAAGGTAGGAATATTCTGATTGGCTGATGGAATCAGCCAATCAGAATCAAGTTCAATCCTATTGGCTGATCCAATCAGCCAATCAGATTGAGCTCGCATTCTATTGGCTGATCGGAACAGCCAATAGAATGCGAGCTCAATCTGATTGGCTGATTGGATCAGCCAATAGGATTGAACTTGATTCTGATTGGCTGATTCCATCAGCCAATCAGAATATTCCTACCTTAATTCCGATTGGCTGATAGAATCCTATCAGCCAATCGGAATTCAAGGGACGCCATCTTGGATGACGTCCCTTAAAGGAACCGTCATTCGTCGGGAGACAACGGAAGAAGAGGATGGATCCGCGTCGCCTGCTTCAAGATGGACCCGCTCCGCACCGGATGGAAGAAGATCGAAGATGCCGCTTGGAGAAGATGTTTGCCGGTCCGGATGTCCTCTTCTTGCCGGATAGGAGGAAGACTTTGGAGCCTCTTCTGGACCTCTTCAGCCACCGGATGATGGATCGCCAACCCCCGCTTGGGTTGGATGAAGATGTTGGAGCCAGGACGGATCGGTGATACCTGGATGGTGAAGACAAGGTAGGAAGATCTTCAGGGGCTTAGTGTTAGGTTTATTTAAGGGGGGTTTGGGTTAGATTAGGGGTATGTGGGTGGTGGGTTGTAATGTTGGGGGGGGTATTGTATGTGTTTTTTTTACAGGCAAAAGAGCTGAAATTCTTGGGGCATGCCCCGCAAAGGGCCCTGTTCAGGGCTGGTAAGGTAAAAGAGCTTTTAACTTTTTTAATTTAGAATAGGGTAGGGAATTTTTTATTTTGGGGGTCTTTGTTATTTTATTAGGGGGATTAGAGTAGGTGTAATTAGTTTAAAATTGTTGTAATAATTTTCTGATGTTTGTAAATATTTTTTTATTTTTTGTAACTTAGTTCTTTTTTATTTTTTGTACTTTAGCTAGTTTATTTAATTGTATTTATTTGTAGGAATTGTGTTTAATTAATTTATTGATAGTGTAGTGTTAGGTTAATTGTAGGTAATTGTAGGTAGTTTATTTAATTAATTTATTGATAGGGTAGTGTTAGGTTTAATTATATCTTAGGTTAGGATTTATTTTACAGGTAAATTTGTTATTATTTTAACTAGGTAACTATTAAATAGCTATTGTACCTGGTTAAAATAATTACAAAGTTGCCTGTAAAATAAATATTAATCCTAAAATAGCTATAATATAATTATAATTTATATTGTAGCTATATTAGGATTTATTTTACAGGTAAGTATTTAGCTTTAAATAGGAATAAGTTATTTAATAAGAGTTAATTAATTTCGTTAGATGTAAATTATATTTAAGTTAGGGGGGTGTTAGTGTTAGGGTTAGACTTAGCTTTAGGGGTTAATCCATTTATTATAGTAGCGATGAGCTCCGGTCGTCAGATTAGGGGTTAATAATTGAAGTTAGGTGTCGGCGATGTTAGGGAGGGCAGATTAGGGGTTAATACTATTTATGATAGGGTTAGTGAGGCGGGTTAGGGGTTAATAACTTTATTATAGTAGCGGTGCGGTCCGCTCAGCAGATTAGGGGTTAATAAGTGTAGGCAGGTGTCGGCGACGTTGTGGGGGGCAGATTAGGGGTTAATAAATATAATATAGGGGTCGGCGATGTTAGGGCAGCAGATTAGGGGTACATAGGGATAACGTAGGTTGCGGCGGTTTACGGAGCGGCAGATTAGGGGTTAAAAAAAATATGCAGGGGTCAGCGATAGCGGGAGCGGCAGATTAGGGGTTAATAAGTGTAAGGTTAGGGGTGTTTAGACTCGGGGTACATGTTAGAGTGTTAGGTGCAGACGTAGGAAGTGTTTCCCCATAGGAAACAATGGGGCTGCGTTAGGAGCTGAACGCTGCTTTTTTGCAGGTGTTAGGTTTTTTTTCAGCTCAAACAGCCCCATTGTTTCCTATGGGGATATCGTGCACGAGCACGTTTTTGAGGCTGGCCGCGTCCGTAAGCAACTCTGGTATCGAGAGTTGCATTTGCGGTAAAAATGCTCTACGCTCCTTTTTTGGAGCCTAACGCAGCATTTGTTTGAACTCTCGATACCAGAGTTAAATTTATGGTGCGGCCAGAAAAAAGCCTGCGGAGCGTTAACAGCCCTTCTACCGCCAAACTCCAAATCTAGGCCTAAGAATGCTGATGATTTTGAATTACACATTGACTGTCAAAAAATCCTATGAATGCTGAGAATGTTGGACAACACAAGTATTCAGGAATAAGAGTATGTGTGACCCACTGAACCATAATCCCAGCATAAAAATGTATATGCGCCTTGTCTCACACAATCTGATAGGGATCAGTGGCCAAAGGTATCACAGTAACCTATTAGATGCGGAAAGAGATGCTATACACTCTCTTGCCAATGACCCAAGCATTGTTATCAGGACAGTCGACAAGGGCAGGGCCATGGTAGTTCAGAACTATGCTGACTACCAAAAAGAGATATTTAAACAATTACAGGACAAGGACACATACAGCCACTTGATGGGAGATCCTACACTCAACTTTCAGAAGATCATTAGGTCTACCATTGACAGAGGAGTTAACCAGGGATGGCATGACATGGAAGCAGCAGGTTTTCTAAAAGTATAGCCTCCTACCTGTCCAATATTATATACACTGCCTAAGTTGCATAAGACATAAAAAGCTCTCCTGGTCGCCCCATATAACAGAAATAACAGTGACTCTAAGGCCAAAGAATAACAATTGGATTAGATGTCAAAAAAAATTCCTGGACAGAGGATACCAAAGCTTGTGCTAATATTGGCACATAGTGCAGAGTGATTCCACCCTCCCTCTAATAGATTTGGAACCTCCAAGAGTTGGTTTCAAAAGGAACACAAGCTGGAGAGATTTACTGATGAAAAGTGATTCCACGCATTGCTATGGTAATACCACTTGGCTACAGAAAACTGGTTCCTTTAGATGTATCAGATGCACAACATGCAATTCTATGCTGCCTGGCTTGACTTTCACCCATCCGCACAAGAATAAAAAATACAAGATCAGACATTTTAGGACCTGCACCACTAAGTATGTGGTATATTGCTGGTGTGGCAAATTCTATGTCAGAAAAACATGTGACGATGCACGAACCAGGATGGCCAATCACAAGTCTGTGATTAGATCAGCCATCGATAAGAAGAAAAGTGACCAACTAGTCGCTAGACATTTCCTGGCAGCTGGCCACAATACATCGGATCTTAGGTTTGTGTTAATTGACCATGTGTCCCCACTTAAATGTGAGGGGGGGGGCAGTAATAAGCTCCTGTTGCAGGTGGAAGCTAGATGGACTTTCCGCCTCAACTCATTACAGCCTAATGGTCTTAACACTGTACTTGACTGGCACTGTTTCCTGTTACAAACAAAATACAAAGAAACAAAATAACAAATAACTGAAAGTGTGTATATAGGTGGTTCCTCAGCTACACTCTTTTTAAATACAAAAAGTTTATATTTTGACTTCCTTCCTCCCTCTTTAATCTGTCCTTCCTCTGTTTAATTAATTTTTTTCTAACCATTTATTACCTTACTTTACTGTTGATTCCACAACTTTTGTAGTGGAAAACCGGTAGAATTAATGGGACATGAAACTTACATACAATTTTAAACAACTTTCCAATTTACTTTTATTATCACATTTACTTCATTCTCTTGGCATCCTTTGTTAAAGGAACAGCAATGCAATACTGGGAGCTAGCTGAACACATCAGGTAAGCCAGTCTAATTAAATCATAAAAGAAAAAGAACTGGGTTTCATTTCCCTTTAAATAAGACACAACTACATACAAATAACTGTAATATCTTGCATAAAAAAACAAGCAAACGTTATAGCAGGCTGTGTCATTTTTTGTAAGAAACTCGCTAGTACAATGTGCATGCAAACTCACTGTTGCTATATTCGTTTCACAAAGTATGTTTCTAAGGTAAATTTGTTTTTTAAAGTTGTGTAATATTTGTTAAGAATTTGCAGGACGCAAAATTATTCTTCTCTAGCTGCCTATAATAATTTATTGCTGTAATTGTACAAATATTGGCTTTGGGACCTGCTTAGCAAAAGTCATGGTATCCAAAGCCTTGAGACCTGTAAATATTGCACTGGAAAGACAAATAAACCATTACAAGCTCTTAGTAACGCTAGATCATTTGTAAACGGGTAAACGTAATTGTCAGAATATAGAGACAATCGTGCCTAAGCTTTTGTGAATCTGAGACTGCTGCTGATGACATTACTGCTTTCGACAATGAGTTTATAACAATATACAACATTTCTATTAAGGACGTGTTAGAATACAAAACTGCAGCTAATACCATGTCAGAAAGTGTTATGTTCCTTTGTTTTGTAAAGTCACATTGCAATAAATTAATTTGATTATGAATTTGCGTATTATCAAAAGAGCATAATTCATAATGCTAGGAAACGTACCCTGGTGTATAGACTAATGCAAATAAAAAGGGTAAACATATTTAGTATAACAAAAGACTAGTACAGATTAATTTGTGTGCTTTGGATAGATAATTAGGAGGTAATTGCAATTTATTACATTTTAAGATTAAACATTTTTAAAAATAGAATTCTGAACTATAAAGTTTTAAATAGGAATATACAAAGATAACAGATGTGCTCTATCTATATTGATTATAGTATTAATTTAAAGATCACTTGATCCTACTTCTCTTTTCTTATATCTACTCACTCCTCAAACCCTAAACGACTCTTTTCCATTTTCAACTCTCTCCTCTACCCACCTGCACCACCCCCTTCATCTGCATTTAGTGCTCAAGACATGGCTGACTACTTTTTCAATAAAACACTTACCATCCAAAGCAACATCCCAACTCAAGCCTGCAATCTCCCAACTTTGCTGACAGTCACCTCCTCTGCTGCTCTCTGCTCCCTCCCCCCAACCACTGAGAGTGAAGTGGGTTCCTTACTGTCTTCCTCACACCTCACTATCTGCCCACTTGACCCTATTCCTTCACATCTAATACATTTTCTGTCTTCCACCCTCACTCCAGCTCCTACATATTCAACCTATCCCTTTCTGACGGTTCATGCCCAGCTTCCTTCAAACATGCAAAGGTAACCCCTATCCTCAAAAAACCCTCCCTCGACCCTAACTCTCCTGCAAACTACTGCTTACGTTAGCTTCAAAAGTCCTTTAAAAACTAGTTTTCGATTGCCCAACCCACTTCCTGTCCTCCAACTCATTGCTCGACCCCCTGCAATCTGGCTTCCATCCCCAACACTCAACTTAGACTGCCCTCACCAAGGTCACTAACTATCTCCTTTCTGCCAAAAACAATGGCCACTACTCTATAGTCATCTTACTTGATCTCTCTGCTGCCTTTGACACTGTTGACCATCCCCTCCTCTTAAAGACTCTCAACTCTCTTGGGCTCTGTGACACTGCCCTCTACTGGATTCACTCTTATCGCTCTAACAAATCCTTCTCTGTCTCTTCTGCTAGTGACTCCTCCTCACCATTGCCTCTGTCTGTTGGGTTACCTCAAGGCTCTGTTCTGGGTCCTCTACTTTTCCCTATTTACACTTCTTTACTGGGTAAACTTATAAAAAGCTATGACTTTAACTATCATCTCTATGCTGATGATACCCAGATCTACCTATCCAGTCCTGCACTCTCTCCTTCTGTCAATTCTCAAATCAGCGAATGCTTATCTGGCATTTCCTCCTGGATGGCCTCTCAACACCTAAAAATAAACATGTCCAAGACTAAACTACTTCTAATCCTCCCCTCTAATTCTACTCCAGTTTCTAATTTTTCTATCATTGTTGGCGGCACCACTATCTCCCCATCACCCCAAGTCCACTGCCTTGGAGTCACACTTGACTCAAATCTGTCCTTTATTCCCCACATCCAATTGCTCTCTTCATCCTGCTGCAACTACCTACGCAATATCATCAAAATGTGTCAGTTTCTGAGTGCTAAAACTACTAAACAGCTAATCCACTCCAAGGTTATTTTCAGACTTGACTACTGTAATAAGCTACTAACTGGCCTCTCTCCCACCTCTTCCCCCTTCAATCCATCATAAATGCTTCTGCCAGGCTAATCCATCTCTTCCGAGGCTCTGTATCTGCTGCACCTCTCTGTGAGTCCCTTCACTGACTCCCCATTCACAGCAGAATAAAATTCAAGATTCTCACTCTGACCTATAAAGCCCTCACCAATGCTGCCCCACCCTACCTGTCCTCCCTCATCAACAAATATACCCTAGCCAGCCCCCTAAGATCCAACAATGACCTGCTCCTTGCCTCCTCTACCATCACCTCCTCCCATGCTAGACTACAGGACTTCTCTCATGCGGGACCAGCCCTCTGGAACACACTTCCTCGAGCTGTCAGACTTTCCCCTAACCTGTCCTCCTTTAAACGCTCCCTAAAGACCTTTTTGTTCAGGGAAGCTTATCACCCAACTCATTAACAAATGAATTTCACTTAACCAACAGTTGCCCTAATCTAACTCCTTACTGACATCATTCTCACCTTTGTTTCCAATCCTCCCACCCATCTAGATTGTAAATTCCATGGGAATAGGGCCATCAATTCCCCCTGTATTTGTCTGTAAAATGTCATATTGTACTGTCTCACCGTTGTACTTATATCTTTGTACCCATGGACAGTGTTGCGGAATCTGTTGGCGCTTTATAAATAAATAATAATAATACTAATACTAATAATAATAATAATAAGCTGTACACCCCATCCAGACGGCATCTTCTATCTTCATCTATCCAGCGCGGAGTGGGTCCATCTTCAAGACATCCGGCGCGGAGCATCCTCTTCTTAAGAAATCCGCTGAAAAATGAAGTTTCCCTTTAAGTGACATCATCCAAGATAACGTCCCTTACATTCCAATTGGCTGATAGAATTCTATCAACCAATAGGAATTAAAGGGGAAAAAATACTATTGGCTGTTGCAATCAGCCAATAGGATTGAGCTCTCATTCTATTGGCTGATTGGATGACGTCACTTAAAGGGAAACTTCATTTTCCAGTGGATTTTGTAAGAAGAGGATGCTCCGCGCCGGATGTCTTGAAGATGGACCCGCTTCGCGCCAGATGGATAAAGATAGAAGATGCCGTCTGGATAAAGACTTCTGCCCGCTTGGATGAAGACTTCTGCCGCCTGGATGACGATTTAAAGGTTTTATTTTTAGATTAGGGTTTTGGGCAATGTAAAAAGCTAAATGCCCTTTCAAGGCAATGCCCATCCAAATGCCGTTTTCAGGGCAATGTTTAGCTTAGGTTTATTTAGATAGGTTTTTATTTGGGGGTTTGGTTGTGTGGGTGGTGGGTTTTACTTTTGGGGGGTTGTTTGTATTTTTACAGGTAAAAGAGCAGATTTCTTTGGAGATATGCCCCACAAAAGGCCCTTTTAAGGGCCATTGGCAGTTTAGTGTAGGCTAGGTTTTTTATTTTTATTTTGGGTGGGCTTTTTATTTTGATAGGGCTATTAGATTAGGTGTAATTCCTTTTTATTTTTGATAATTTTGTTTTTTATTTTGTGTAATTTAGTGTTTATTTTTTTTGTAATTTAGATAATTGTATTTAATTAATTTAATTTATTTTATTTTATTGTAATGTTAGGTTTTATTGTAAGGCAGGTTAGGTTTTATTTTACAGGTAAATTTGTATTTATTTTAACTAAGTAGTTAGTAAATAGTTAATAACTATTTACTAACTAGTCTACCTAGTTAAAATAAATACAAATTTACTTGTAAAATAAAAATAAATCCTAAAATAGCTACAATGTAACTATTAGTTATTTTGTAGCTAGCTTAGGTTTTTTTTTACAGGTAAGTTTGTATTTAGCTTTAAATAGGAATTATTTAGGTAATTATTGTTTAATTTAGATGTATTTCAATTATATTTAAGTTAGGGGTGTTAGGGTTAGGTTTAGGAGTTAACTTTAGTATAGTGGCGGCGACATTGGGTGCGGCAAATTAGGGGTTAATAACTGTAATGTAGGTGGCGGCGATGTTAGGGGCAGCAGATTAGGGGTTAATGACTCTAATGTAGGTGGCGGTGATGTTAGGGGCAGCAGATTAGGGGTGTTTAGACATGGTTTTTATGTTAGGGTGTTAGGTTTAAACATAACTTTTTCTTTCACCATAGACATCAATGGGCTGCGTTACGGAGCTTTTCATTCTGCGATCGCAGGTGTTAGGCTTTTTTCTTGCCAGCTCTCCCAAAGCAGCGATTGTATTTTGGTGCGGTATGGAGCTCAACGCAACCATATCGCCCGCACAAGCCTGCTTTTTTAAAACCTGTAATAGCAGCGCTATAGGGAGGTGAAATAACGTCGCTTTTGTGGTGCTCGTTAATTTCCATATAGCGCTCAAAACTCGTAATCTAGCTGAGTGTTAAATGATTTTAGAACATTTATTTTGAAATATATTTCTTAATTTCTGGTGTATGCTATAACCTTAATGGCTCTTCAAATTCCACTTTATTTATGGTCAGTTCATTGTCAGCCGAATCTAACATTTGATCTATGTTTAAGATATATGAAACCCTAATTTTATTTTCATTATTCAAACAGAGCATACAAATTAAAAAAAAAAATCAAATTTACTTAAATGATACATTTTTGCTTCATTATCATGCTATTCTTTGTTGAAGACATACCCGGGTAGGTAGCGCGCATATGTCTAGAGTACTACATGACAAGATATAGCACTGTCATCTAGTGATCTTGCAAAACTGCTTGCCATATAGTGATGCAGGCATGTGCACTCTCCTGAGTTTATATTCCTGTTTTTTGTGTACCTTTTAAGATGTCTCTAGAAGTCCTTCAATGTGTTACATGCCTACAATTCAGACCTGCCACATGTTTTATTTATCTCATGCATTGTCTGTCTGCCTGCCTAATCACACAGATGCTAGTGTTTTAACTTGTAAGATAGTTCTTATGAAAGGTAAATCCTAATTCACTTTTAAAGAAAAAAAAAAGAATAAAATAATTGATTTTATTTTGAAGCGAGACAGTAAGTCTGTTTAAAAAAAATAAATGGAAGTCTTATTGGATCTGTCTGTTCACAGGGGTTAAACAGATGAAAAACCAGAATGAATCTTCCTTACCTGAAGAAGGGGAGAATGAAGCTGAAGAAGAGGAATGCGACCACTGAATATCAACTCTTATTTGTTTTCTCTCTGTAATTATACAAACTGACATTTTGTTTTGCAGGATAAACATGGTGTTCTATGGCTTAAGAAGTGGGTGCATTTCTAAACAACTTGTGCTTAGGAATAAATTCCTCTGTAACTGCATCATAGCCAAATCCAGTATTAAATGAATTTCATTCAGCACCATCATTCCTAATTTGTGCTATTTCAGCTAATTTGCTAGAGGTTTCTAATGAGGGTTAAAAGAACTGTACATGCTACTAATTTCTAATAGTTACACAGAACAGCTTTTTATTCCAATGTTACAAAACAGTTAAAAAAAACAGCTTGTTATTCCAATGTTAACTCTACAGCACTGGTTCTCAAACCTATCGTTAGGCCTTCCCAACAGGCCAGGCTTTCTGGATTACCTTGGGTGCGAGCAGGTAAAATAACCATGGTTACTAATCAGCTGATTATTTCACCTGTGCTCTAGTTCAGATATCCTCAGGAGAGGTTGAAAACCAGTGCTCTACAGTGAATGTAACCAGTCCCATGATAACATACAGCTTAGTCTCAATATAAAACCGCTTCATAAAGTGCAATTACGTCTTTTGTTACCATCTGTTGTCCTACTTCAGAAATTTTTTATCTGTAAGTGTATTTGTGTGCTATTAAACGGATGACGGTTTGACGTTTTCTATGCAATTTATATATATATATATATGTCTTCACATTCCTTCTGGGCAATTAAAGTCACAGTTTATAAAATTGTTTTGTTTATTTGAATTGTTATCAAGGTTATAAACTTGGTTAACAAAAAGGCATTCAGAATGTATAGTAACCATCCATTTGGCAATATTTCTTTTTAAGGACTGACATTGTGATAGAAATGTTAAGGTAAATTGCACTGGTTGTGCTTAAAGATATACCTAAGCCATAAAGTTACTATTATACTTTAGAAAATGTATTAGAATATTTTTCTCAGTAAAAACTCTTTGGTCCTCTTGTTAACAAATCTTATAACTTTAGACAAAGATGAAGTACAAGCACAGACTGTATGGTCAACTTTTCAGTTTCATACAGAAAGGTAATTGCTTTCACTACATTTAAAAGGCACTTAAAATGCACATAAAATACACACAAAAAGCACATAAAATGCACATAAAATACACATAAAATACACATAAAGGTGTCTATTTATCAAAGCGTCCACTGAAAATACAATTGAATTCCACCTCGTATTTGTCGCGAGATTGATCCGCCGTAGTTATCAAAGCGTCAAGATCGGCAAATTTCGAAATTTGTGACTTAAAATACAATCCCGCGATCTCAATCCGACGCAGATCGATACATGCCTCATTACAGATGTTTCTAATTCACATTCGACTCTATTTGACACTTTTCCCAATTTATCAAACATTTAACGCAGCGTAACTAGTTTTCAATCAGCCACCCTTGAGGTCGCAGATGCCATAAAATTTAATGGGAGTCTGAAAACACAGAAAGCTTATGTTCGATGCTGCAAGAGATTGAAGTATATTACAATTAGAAACTCTACTAAAATTGTATACCCTTTCTAAATCAAACAATAGTATTGCTCCACATTTGGAGCACTAGTAGATATAGGGATAAAATTGAAAAATACATTACTACTTATGGATTATGCTGCAAATTTGTCTCTCATTACAAAGCAAGGGGACAATATTATTTCTACAATTTTGTTGAAAAGTTTTGCCCCAAACTTGTTGCACTAATAGATATAGAGATAAAAATGAAATACACAACATAATATAGTTAACTTCCTTTTTATTTTTTGTTAAAAATCTATGTGCACCATGTTTAAGTCATGTAATACAAGTCCCATTCTCCACACCAATTTTGACTCAACACTTTTTGCACCAATTATGATGCAAACTCCTAAACAACCCACACACTAGTGAATTTTTCAACCACTTTTGATTGGAATATGCATAATCACATGATTTATGACATCAGCCACTCTGATACAAATATACATTTTAAACTATCAACAATGATTCAAAATGCTTGATACTTGTGTCATTGATTACTCATCAGAACTTGTAAGTGCCATTTGTTACATTGTGTATTATACTTTGAAAGTATGTAATGTATATGTGAATATAGAATTAAAGATAAACATTGATGCTGACATTAGGACACACAGTGTAATATTTAAGACAAGGATTTTAAAATTCGAATTGATGTTTGATTCAATATAATCTTAAGATGATAGTTCAAATGGATAGCCCACCTAACATTAAACTGTCATGATTCAGATCCAGCAGAAATTAAAATCACCTCTTTACTGTTATACTATTTTCAGTGTATTTCTTCCTTCTCTTGAATTTTTCAGTAAGAAATGTCATCTGATATGCCAACCCATTTAATAACACCTGTGTAGGGGTGGTTTTTAAAAATAGATTGCAATCAGGAGGGGTTACACACGTACAGAGAGAAAACTGGCCCAGCTCTCTCTCTCTCTCTCTCTCTCTCTCTCTCTCTCTCTCTCTCTCTCTATATATATATATATATATATATATATATATATATATATATATATATATATATATATATATATACACAAGTATGTGAAAAGATATATGTACAAATTCTAGCATTAATAATCATTTATAAAATAAAAAAATATGAGATAAAAGCATACCATGACTTCTAGAAATACAAATACACATTGATTTATGTGAAAGTATCATATAACAGATTTTTTTGTATAACAAATAAATATAAAAATAATTTTCTATGAGATATTGTTTGTTGAAGTATAAATTTAGCTATTTCTTGGACATTAACAGTTGAAAAATAAAATATTAGCTTTAGAGAAATGTGCTTGTTAACAGTTGAAAAATAAAAGATTAGCTTTATAGAAATGTGCTTGTTTATGGACAGTAATGAAATGGTATAAATAATGTTGGGAAAAACCAAAATAACCGCGACATCGATGACTGTTACTTAAAAACAGTCTGATGCAGGGAAATATATAATTTCTGCACATTTTTGGCGCAAAACATTTTCATAAATATCCAGTGTAGTTCATGCCCATTTTTTGGGGCAGAAAACTTGCATGCTCTGTTTGATAAATTTACCCCTATGTAAGAGAAGAATGAATATGAAATTATTTTGTTCTACATTAGGAAGTATGTGAAGAGATTGGCTCATGTCACTGTTGTCATAAACAGGGATATCTAATCCGATTGTGAGGACTTACATGGTGCTGCTGATAAATTATTGAATTAGAGATATTTGCAGCATGGCTTTCCCAGAATGGTTTCAGAAAGGGGCTTCCTGGCAACCTTCTTCTATGAGACAAAAATGAAACAGCATATCTGTGAATAGAAGAGACTTTCATAGTTTTACAGTTGGTTGTGGTTGGTTTACCTTTTCCTGATGGCCAGGGAATGAATAACATGCATGATCCCATGGACTCTAATTATCCTTTGAAGGGAAATGTTTGTTTTTCTTTCATGTAATTGTCAAGAGTCCATGAGCTAGTGACATATGGGATAGACAATCCTACCAGGAGGGGCAAAGTTTCCCAAACCTGAAAATGCCTATAAATACACCTCTCATCACACCCACAATTCAGTTTAGTTTTACAAACTTTGCCTCCTATGGAGGTGGGGAAGTAAGTTTGTGCTTGATTTTTATGATTTCTTCTGTGATAAGCGCTTCTAAGCATTCTGAAGCCAAATTCCTCTCAGAGTACAGTGTTTGTCAGAGGGATGTGAAGTGAGTATCGCCTATTTGATTTTATGGTTTCCCTCGCGGGAAATCTTTTCAAGGGTTCTCTGTTATCGGTCGTAGGGATTCATCTCCTACCTGCCTTTTCAGATCGACAATATACTCTTATATACCATTACCTCTGCTGATAGCTTTCAGTACTGGTTTGGCTATCTGCTATATGTGGATGGGTGTCTTTTGGTAAGTATGTATCATTATTTAAGACACTCTCAGCTATGGTTTGGTGCTTTATGTATAAAGTTTTAAATATATGTATTTTACCTATATTTGCCATGAGTCAGGTCTATGTGCATTTCCCTTTGCAGTCTGGCAGTTTCGTTTTGGGAATCATGTTCTATGAAGATTTTCTTACCTGGGGTATAGTCTTTTTTTTCAATTTGACTTCTTTTTTCTTTGAAAAACTTGTAGGCAAATTAAGCTCGCGAGGGGTGCAAAATGTTATTTATTGTGTCATTCTTGGCGCAAGAATTTTTTTTGCGCGAATGTGCATCTGTAAATGACGCAAGTTCGTCATTTCTTGCGTCTTAGTTGAAGCTTGGTTGTTTGGTGCAAAATTGTGTTTGCTATTACGCGAGTTGCGCCATTTCTGGATGTTTGTTGGCACCAAAAAATTTCTCAACTTCCTTTTGCGTCGTGTGTCATACTTTGTTGTGCCAAAACATTTTTATTTTACCTCACTTCCTATATGCGCCTTCCTTAAGCTCAGAGGTCCATGCTATTTGCTTATTTTGACAATTTTAGCATTTGCATTTTTTCCTGTTCCTGAAACTGCTATATGTGGAAATAAGATATTTCTGTTTAAATGTTATTTTTTCTTTTTACATTTTGCAAGATGTCTCAATCTGATCCTGTCTCAGAAGCTGCTGTAGGAACCATGCTGCCTGAACACAGTTCTACCAAAGCTAAGTGTATCTGTTGTAAGCTAGTGGAGATTATATCTCCAGCTGTAGTGTGTAACAGTTGTCATGATAAGCTTTTGCATGCAGAAAAAGGTTTCTATTAGTGCTAGTACAGTATCTGTTGTTCTTTCAACATCTAAAGTACATGATATCCCTGTTGATATGAAAAATTATATTGCTGATGCCATACATAAGGCTATGGCTGCTATACCGCCTTCAAATAAACGTAAAAGGTCTTTTAAAACTTTTCATAATACTGATGAAATTTAAAATTACCGGCAACATACTAATATATCCACCTCTGATGAGGATCTCTCTGATTCGGAAGATCCTACTTCAGACATTGACACTGATAATTCATCTTATCTTTTTAAGATTGAGTATATTCGTTCTTTGTTAAAAGACGTGTTGATAACTTTGGGTATTGAGGAGTCTGGTCCTCTTGATAATAAATCCAGTAAACGTTTAAATTCTTTCTATAAACCTCCTGTGACTACTCCTGAGGTTATTCCTGTTCCTGATGCTATTTCTGATGTGATTGCTAAGGAATGGTCTAAGCCTGGTACTTCTTTTGTTCCTTCTTCAAGGTTTAAAAGGTTGTATCCTTTTCCAGTGGCTAAATTAGAGTTTTGGGAAAAAGTCCCTAAGGTTGATGGAGCTATTTCTACTCTTGCTAAACATACTTCTATTCCTATGGAAGATAGTACTTCTTTTAAGGATCCTTTAGATAGGAAGATTGAATCTTATCTAAGGAAAGCTTATTTGCATTCTGTCTATATTCTCAGACCTGCCATTTCTATGGCTGATGTGTGTGGCTGCATCAACTTTTTGGTTGGATAGCTTAGCACAACGGGAAAAAGACTATGATTTGCATAGCATTGTTTGTTTGCTTCAACATGATAATAATTTTATCTGTGATGCTATTTTTGATATCATCAAGCTTAATGTTATATCTATGTCTTTGGCTATTTTAGCTAGAAGATCTTTCTGGCTCAAATCATGAATTGCGGAGATGGTATCTAAATTTAGGTTACTATCTCTCTACTATCTCTCTACTATCATTTCAGGGTAATACTTTGTTTGGTTCCCATTTGAATTCTATTATTTCCACTATTACTAGGGGGAAGGGAGTTTTTTTGCCTCAAGATAAAAAATCTAAGGGCAAATCTAAAACTTCTAATCAGTTCCTTTCATCAGAATAGAGAACAGAAAACCACTCCTTCCCCTAAAGACTCTGGCTCCAATTGGAAGCCATCCTCGAGTTGGAATAAATCCAAGCCTTATAAGAAACCAAAGCCAGCCCCCAAGACTGCATGAAGGTGCGGCCCTCAATCCAGTTCTGCTGGTGGGGGGCAGATTGAAATTATTTCAAGACGTTTGGGCAGGTTCCATTCAGAATCATTGGAATCAGAATATTGTCTCTCAAGGGTATCGAATAGGTTTCAGAATAAGATCTCATGTGAGAAGATTTTTTCTCTCTTACATTCCATCAAATCCTGTGAAAGCTCAGGCTTTTCTGAAGTGGGTTTCAGATCTAGAGCTTTCAGGAGTAATTGTACCAGTTCCAATTTTGGAACAGGGTCTGGATTTTTATTCAAATCTATTCATTGTCCCGAAGAAGGAAAATTCTTTCAGACCAGTTCTGGATCTGAAGTTTTTGAATCAATTTGTAAGGGTCCCAACTTTCAAGCTGGTGACTATAAGGACTATTCTGCCTTTTGTTCAGCAAGGTCATTAAATGTCCTCAATAGACTTACAGGATGCGTATCTTCACATTCCGATTCATCCAGACCACTATCGGTTTCTGAAATTCTCTTTTCTAGACAAGAATTACCAATTTGTTGCTCTTCCATTTGGCCTAGCAACAGCTCCAAGAATCTTTTCGAAGGTTCTCGGTGCCCTTATATCTGTAATAAAAAAACAGGGTATTGCGGTGTTTCCTTATTTGGACGATATCTTGGTACTGGCTCAATCTTTTAATTTAGCAGAATCTCGCACAAATCAACTTGTGTTGTTTCTTCAAAGACATGGTTGTTGGAGGATCAATTTACCAAAGAGTTCCTTGATTCCTCAGACAAGAGTCACCTTTTTAGGTTTCCAGATAGATTCAGTGTCCATGACTCTGTCTTTAACAGACGATGAAATTGGTTTCTGCCTGTCGAAACCTTCAGTCTCGATCATTCCCCTCAGTGGCTATGTGCATGGAAGTTTTAGGTCTCATGACTGCAGCAGCAGATGCCATCCCCTTTGCTCATTTTCCTATGAGACCTCTGCAGCTTTGCATGCTGAATCATTGGTGCAGGTATTATACTCAGATATCACAGTTGATATACTTAAATCCCAACATTCAACTCTCTCTGTCCTGGTGGTTGTACCTTCATCGGATTCTTCAAGGGGCCTCTTTTGTTTGTCCTTCCTGGACTGTGATTTCAACAGATGCAAGTCTCACAGGTTGGGGAACTGTCTGGGGGTCTCTGACAGCACAAGGGGTTTGGAATCCTCAAGAGGCGAGGTTACCAATCAATATTTTAGAACTCTGTGCTATTTTCAGGGCTCTTCAGGCTTGGCCTCTATTAAAGAGAGAATCATTCATTCATTTTCAGACAGACAATATCACAACTGTGGGATATGTCAATCATCAAGGGGGGGACTCGCAGTCATTTAGCGATGAAAGAAGTATCTCAGATACTTTCTTGGGCGGAATCCAACTCCTGTCTAATTTATGCGATACATATCCCAGGTGTAGACAATTGGGAAGCGGATTATCTCAGTTGTCAGTCTTTACATCCAGGGGAGTAGTCTCTCCATCCAGATGTATTTCTTTCATGTAATTGGCAAGAGTCCATGAGCTAGTGACGTATGGGACATACAATCCTACCAGGATGGGCAAAGTTTCCCAAACCTCAAAATGCCTATAAATACACCCCTCACCCACAATTCAGTTTTACAAACTTTGCCTTCTATGGAGGTGGTGAAGTAAGTTTGTGCTAAGATTTCTACGTTGACATGCGCTTCTCAGCATTTTGAAGCCCGATTCCACTCAGAGTACAGCGAATGTCAGAGGGATGTGAAGGCAGTTTTTCCTCACGGTTTTCAATGGTTTTCCTCACAGGAGATCTATTTCATAGGTTCTCTGTTATCGGTCGTAGAGATTCATCTCCTACCTCCCTTTTCAGATCGACGATATACTCTCATATTCCATTACCTCTACTGATAACTGTTTCAGTACTGGTTTGGCTATCTGCTATATGTGGATGGGTGTCTTTCAGTAAGTATGTTTTTATTACTTAAGATACCTCAGCTATGGTTTGGCACTTTATGCATTAATATAAAGTTCTAAATATATGTATTGTACTTTTGGGGAAAATAAACATATTAAGAAATATTTTTCTTACCTGGGGTTTTAAATTGACTACATTTTTCTTTGCAGATTGCGGGCAGGATTTGGCCTGCGGGTGCGCCAAATGCTAGACTTTATTGCGTCATTCTTGGCGCAATCATTTTTTGGGCGCAAGTTCGTCATTTCCGGCGTCATACTTGACGCCGAGTTCCTTACAAAAGGTTGCGTCATTAGTGACGCGAGTGTCCGGATGTTGTTGGCGCCAAAAAAATTTCAGTTACGTTGTGCGTCATACTTGGCGCCAAAATTTTTCATTATTTTTTCACCTCATTGCTATTTGCCTCTTGCCTTTTTCTATGTCAGAGGGCTATGCTATTTGCATTTTTTCCCATTCCTGAAACTGTCATATAAGGAAAATGATAATTTTGCTTTATATGTTGTTTTTTCTTTTACATTTTGCAAGATGTCTCAATCTGATCCTGTCTCAGAAGTATCTGTTGGAACTTTGCTGCCTAATATCGGTTCTACTAAAGCTAAGTGCATTTGTTGTACACTTGTGGAGATTATATCTCCGAATGTCATTTGTATTAGTTGTCATGATAAACTTTTACATGCAGATAATGTGTCCATCAGTAATAGTACATTGCCGGTTGCAGTTCCTTCAACTTCTAATGTACATGATATACCTATGAATTTGAAAGAATTTGTTACTAATTCTATTCAGAAGGCTTTGTCTGCATTTCCGCTAAACGTACCACTATTCCTATGGAAGATAGTACTTCTTTTAAAGATCTTTTAAATAGGAAACTTGAATCTTATCTAAGGAAAGCCTATTTATATTCAGGTCATCTTCTCAGGCCTAGATAAGATAAAACAGAATGGAGGGGCGCCTCATGTGTGGTATAATCTATTAATTAACAATGAGTAACAGAACTATTGCCAAATGGGTACTCACAAATTTGGAGAGCACACTTATGTGCTGGTAGGGGCGGGCTGCAGAATTAGAAAGGTGTGACAGCTCACCCACTTGAAGGCGCTCTTGGCGTAAGATGGTTCACCATTAATATTCACCATTAAAAATAGGATAGATTGTGGCACAGATTATGTTATTTACGTATTGACCTGCAGATGTGGCCTTCAGTATTTGGGCCGCACCTGCAGGAAGATACGCACGAGATGGAGTGAGCACTTAAGAAATATCAAAAAACAATCACTCAAACATAATATTTCAAGACACAGCACCATCCAACATTATGGACATCAACACACCTTTTCTATCACTCCACTCAAATACATCCCCCACAAAATAGGTTATAATAGGTACACCCGTCTACGCCAGAGGGAAACATATTGGATTTACAAATTCCAGTCTCTGTTTCCCTCCGGCTTAAATGAAGTTATTGATTTGGCAGCCTTTTAGTCTAGTTCACCCCTCCATACATTTTAGTTACCCTTTTAGTCATACTATTTATTATTCTCCATATAGTCTATTACTTTTGTTCCCCGGTCCTGGCACCCATTATTATGATATCCCTGTGATAGATTTTCTATACAATTATCCTTTTAATAGAATTTTTTTTCCTACCAAGATCTTCCAGATTATCACTATAAATTCATCACTATAAGTTTTTCACGAGTATTACCATGAGATTAGACTACTATCCATTATTATATTAAGATATTCACAGATTAATCTTCTCTTCCAGTCAATTTTATTAATTTGTTAACTAAGTTATCTTTCTTTCACTCCAGTATTTCCCCCTATTTTCTCCATTATTTCAGCATGATCACATTCCATACACATTCAGTACACC
Organism: Bombina bombina; assembly: GCF_027579735.1. Lineage (NCBI taxonomy): Eukaryota > Metazoa > Chordata > Amphibia > Anura > Bombinatoridae > Bombina > Bombina bombina. The sequence goes on from NC_069499.1 coordinate 483,979,311, forward strand.
TCACATTTCACTTTATAGGTTTAGTCTATCATCCTTTATCCTATATTGCATAACGCAACTTATGTTTTCTTGGAATCAATTATATCCCCCTGGACATATACCAGTTATTAGGAATATACTCACTTGTAAACTTAATAAGAATTTAGAAATGTCATTTGGTCAAGTTAGGCAATGTATTGTATTATATAAAGATTTTGGTAGGCGATTAGCCAGAGAATGAAACAAATGCCGACGAATAAAAACACAAGACACAAAGTTCATTATATAGCCGTTTGAGAAACGACAATAATATTGTAACACACACTTAGTAAAAAAGGAAAATTACTTACTCCCGATCCATACTAAAGGATATTAGACCAAAAAGTAATTTTAATCCTCCTCCCACGAATTCAGCAGTTGAAGCGTACATTATACTAGTAAAGAGAGATTTTGAAAAGATGCGCAGAAATTTTAAATTTAGACACAAACATAATTTAACAATAGAGCAGAAGAAATTATTGACAGAGGTACAAAGTGACAATACAATTGTATTGAAATCGGCGGACAAGGGCGGAGCTATCGTCATCATGGATCGTGATGACTATAGAAATGAGATTCTGTCCCAATTATCCAAACAGGAAAATTACAAAATGATCTATTTTGATCCAACTAAAAGGATACAGAATAAAATACTGGAAATAGTAGAGATGGCAAAAGAAATGAATATAATTACATCTAAACAAATGAAATTTCTTATTAATCAACATCCTATTATTCCAGTATTTTTTATCTTACCCAAGATTCATAAGAACTTGAAAAAGCCTCCTGGCCGCCCAATAGTGGCAGGCACAGATTCAATTTTTCAACCTATTGCCATATTCTTAGACACTCTAATTAGACCGCTCTTGGGAAGTATTGCATCTTATTTACAAGACACTACTGACTTCATAAATAAAATCAAACAGATTAGGGTACCCTCTAATGCAATTTTGGTTACTATGGACATTTCAAATTTATACACCTCTATTCCACATGAATTGGGCATGGAAGGTGTCTTCTATTACATTGATAAAGAAAGGCTATTTACACCTTCAGAAAGAAGATTAATATCTGACTTATTTAAAATAATCCTTTATGAAAGTTACTTTATGTTTGAAGACACCTTCTATGTACAAACCAAAGGGACCGCAATGGGCTCTAATGTAGCCCCTACATACGCAAATCTTTTTGTAGGAAAATTTGAGGAACAATATGTCTATAATGAGGAACTATTTAAGACCAACATAAAATGTTGATATAGATATATAGACGATGTATTCCTATTATGGACAGGAGAAGAAAATACTCTTATACAATTTTTAGAGACCCTTAATTCAAAAACAGATTATCTAAAATTTACCATGGAAAGTAGTACAGAGAGAATTAGCTTCTTAGATACAATGGTATATATTGAAGAAGGCAAATTAGAATGCGATATATTTTCAAAAGCAACAGACCGTAATAATCTACTTAGCTTTGATAGCTTTCATCCTCCTAATACCATAAGAAGCTTACCATATAGCCAGCTACTCAGAACGAAGAGAATCGTATCTGATTCTAACAAATTGCAAATAAGATTAGATGAAATGGCAAGTAAATTCAGGGAAAGAGGATATCCTAATCAAGTAATACAAGAAAATTTGGAAAGAGTAGATCAGATTGAGAGAGCTACTCTCCTTGAACCTAAATTCAAGGAAAAGAAACAATTCTCTGTACCCCTGGTAACACAATATGGGTTTCATAGTAGAAAACTTAAAACCTGTATTAATAAACATTGGTACCTTCTAAAAGAGGAACCACAATTGGCAGAAATTTTCAAAGATCCACCCCTTTTATCATACAAGAGAAACAAAAACCTGAAAGATGTACTCGTCAGAGCTGATCTAGGGACTAGAAGTCCAGCTCCATCTTTACAAAAGAAAGGTTGTTTCCCTTGTTATAACTGTGCACAATGCAATTCCATGATAAAAGGTGATATTGTGACACATCCACACACTGGACGTAAGATAGAAATTAAGAACACATACACATGCAACTCAAGCTATGTGATATATGTCATTAAGTGTCCGTGTGGATTTGCCTATGTGGGAGAGACCACCCAATGTGTCCGTGACAGGGTCAGACAACATAAAGCAGCCATAGGCAACTCAGACTGGGATGCTCCAGTATCTCATCATTTTACAATGGCATCCCATAATAAAAGCCAATTGCGGTTTCAAATAGTAGACGATGTCCCTCCTTTTAGGAGAGGAGGGGATAGACAAAAAGCACTATTTAAGAAAGAAGCCCAATGGATAAGAAAATTGGACACATTGTCACCTAGGGGCCTTAATAGAGACATCTCTTGGGGGCATTTTGTATGAATAAGATTTTCCCATTGTGACTAAATATCCAATGGGATCTTAGAATACAATAATAATATTTAGATAGTCTGGATAAAGTAATCCCCATGTAGATATTTATTTTGTCCCCCTCTCTTTGTGTTATAAATTCAGTCAGCAAACAGTAATTGTGATATAGAGCCTTTTATTAGGTTCGCAACAATACAGGTAGATTGAATCTAACATAATACCCATCTAGTTGAGTGAGAATTTAATCCCTTATAAAGAGACCTGTTTCGTACAAACAGGTCTATACATGTTTAAGTAATAAAAAACATGTAGGCTACGAATGAACTTTCATTTACATATGTCCGTTTGGTATGTTGTGACCTTGTCATTTTGTTGCATCATTGCTGCATCAATAAATATTAATCTCTCGAAGTGAGATTATCACATTTAGTTTGTTTTAATATAGTCTTAGTTATATTGTTTATGTTTCACATGATAGTTGAATGGGTGACGCATTAGATAGGTGTGTGTGAATGCACCAATAGAATCACGCTTGGGCCTTTCTAAAAGAGGCCGTTTCCATGATGACGTATACTCCTTGAAAAAGGGCGGAGTCCCGAAACGCGCGTCGGAGTGTAAGGCAGCTCACTAAACCGCTTGTTGATACAAGGACTTTGATGCAAAAGGATTACAGTAAGAGCCATTGTTCTATAAGGATACAAGACCGAATCAAGTGGTGTTTGTTCTCCCGTCCGCACGAGTGGATAAATGTCGGGGGTATCTCCATTTGTTCGAAAGGACATGAAATCGCAAGTATTATAAAGCTAATTAACATGCATGTTCTAACTGGCCAGCTTCTATACTAATTCAGACGCAATACAGATGATTGGTGATACACATGCTGATTTAACTCACGGCTTCTACCATATTAGAGACGCTCTAATTCACTAACATACTAGTGCTGGGAAGTGATAGAAACTTTATGCATATGTTACAACATGAACTGTTAGAATAGTTAAGCACTGATACCCGACCGCAAGTGTGGTTTAAAGAGGGGAACTTGGAAAGAGCCTTGGAGTATACTGAGTGTTAACACAAGATTGACTTTAATACATATGCTGGATGAACTAACGGCTTTTGTTTTGTTTTGCACTAACTTATAGATGTGCTTATACCTATCATGAAAAGGTGTATGCTGAACAAGGGAATGATTACATCTTTCAAAATGTCATTTAAATCTCATGCCTAAGAGGATATGTTTGTAATCAAAAGAAAAAATTCTCACAGCAACTGTATCTGATAAATTGCATCAAAGATTATACATTTAAATATAACTGTGAAAGTTCTGCATGTCTAAGGGACTGTCCATTTTTTCATCCAAATGAACTTTCTAAGATATAATAGCGGTTTTTTGAGAGCCTTTGTTGATTCTTCCAGGGACGCCTGTGTTGAATCTGATTGTTTTATGAATGAAAGTGTTTTGCATGTGTGGATGGACTGAAAGTTGTGGATTCATACTATAGAATTGTATTTAGATACTTTACAATAAAATGCATTTAAAATTTTTGTTAAATTGAGGTGTGCTGAGTTCTTTTTTGTTATTTGTATATGGTAGAATTGGAGGTTTTACTAGACTCTTGCACCCTAAATATCTAAATAATTCTTCATTGGAATTTTTGACCGTGGATAGAATGCTTTAGTGGTGCTGTGATTAACCTAATATTTTTTAAACAATATAATACATTCTACAATAAAGAACTTGAGTGACACTGTTGCGAGTATCACAACAATCGCTATGCACATACTGACATGTCAGCCAATCACAAACTAATTTGCACTAAGAGAGTGATTGGCTAGTTTACACACACCCACTTTTGAGGAAAACTGCAATCCGGATTAAGAAAGTGATTGGCCAGGCTACACACACACACACACTTTTGAGGAAAACTGTAAGCAGGCCCTCCGTTGGGTTATCATTGCATATAAATCAGATATTTCCGCAACTACGGTTGCGAGGCTGACAATCTCTATACTTCTATAAGAAGGGCTTTTTGGCTGTTGCGATTGGGGATTGTAAACGGAACTTCAGCCGTCATGTTCGGTCAGTGGACTGCTGAGACAGCTTCAAAGCAGACTGTCAAATCTTAGAGACTCAGGGGGCGTCTATCATAGACGGCACCCTGTCAAATGACAATACGAACAATACGAACAATTACTGGTTCTGGGTAACAAGTGGGTGGTGGCGGTCGGACTCCACGTCACGCAGCCACTGCCCACATAGCAGCTTTGACCAATAGAATAAGAGTGTTCAGGCTAGTAAATAACAACATAGAACCGCTACACGATCTGTATGTGTTCATAACAAAGTAGGAATTATACAGTTTTAGTTGCTACTAGTAGTTTAAACTAGACAAATTGAAGTAAACATTTAAATTGACACGAATTTCGATAAAACTTTTCATTACATAGTGTTGTCAAATACAGACTCCCAAAAAATCTTTGGAAGGGTTATACCACCTCAAATGTGTAAAATAAAAGGGGTGGGAGGGATCATCTATCCCAGTAAGGGAACTTATTTACATGTTCACCAGTTTGGAGCTTTTTAATAACAATGATTAGTTATGAAGTTTATTTCACCAGATAATTGTACTGCAGAGAATAGATTAATAAATGCAAACATAGGCGAGTGTTTACAGAGTCAAGAGGGATATTTCACCTCTAGGCCAGTGATTTGGATTAACCCACACAGGTGTACCACATCAATCATTCTCCAGCAAAAAGAGGTGTTTTGTTCTGTTCCTTAGTGAGGTATTTAAGGCAGTGAAGGGTAGCATGATTTATTATGATTTTTTATGCCTGATGAAACGGTCTGTGAACCGTGAAACGCGTTGCATGATTGGGTGATTATTGGACACCCTGTTATCCACTCTCATCAGCAATCATTGTGCTGTTGTTTTTAAACTTTTATGCTTTTTTAAATAAATTTGGAGAGACCAGCCCAGCACCTGAGGGAACACATTATCATACAACAGTATCACCAATATCAAGATACCTAGAGTTTGGGTGAGCTGCCACACCTCTACCAATCTGCAGCCTGCTTCTACAAGCACATTGGTGTGCTCTGTGAATATGTGAGTACCCTCCACATTAAGGAATCTGTTGTGGTTGTACCATTAATAGTCTGCACATGTGGTGCCCGTATTTCTTGTCTCCCTTATAGCACCACTATCTTACGCCAAGAGCGCCTTCAAGTGGGTGAGCTGTCACACCTTTCTAATTCTGCAGCCCGCCCCTACCAGCACATAAGTGTGCTCTCCAAATTTGTGAGTACCCATTTGGCAATAGTTCTGTTACTCGTTGTTAATTAATAGATGATACCACACATGAGGCGCCCCTCCATTCTGTTTTATCTTATCTAGTACCACCTGGACCATCCAGTGAGGAGGAGGCAGCCGCTACAGCAATCGCTATCCTTTGAAGAACGTATAAAGGACTGTCTAATTTTTCACAATTGCAAGTGTATTTTCACTACAGTATCTAAGAATTTACTGTTTTCTGCCTTGATTGTGTATATACTCATCTATGATAGCTTAACATTGCCACATCATATATACTTTTGTTCTAGATTATTGATTATACTGCATCTTGAGCGCCCCCTTCAGTGATTAGGTTTTTACATCTTCTCAGGCCTGCAATTTATTTGGCTGATGTTGCAGCTGCATCAACTTTTTGGTTGGAGAATTTAGCGCAACAAGAACTGGATTCTGACATATCTAGCATTGTTCGCTTACTGCAACATGCTAATCATTTTATTTGTGATGCCATTTTTGACATTATCAAAATTGATGTTAGATCCATGTCTTTAGCTATTTTAGCTAGAAGAGCTTTGTGGCTTAAATCTTGGAATGCTGATATGACATCTAAGTCTAGATTGCTATCTCTTTCTTTCCAAGTTAATAATTTATTTAGTTCTCAGTTGGATTCTATTATTTCAACTGTTACTGGGGGGAAGGGAGTTTTTTTACCTCAGGATAAAAAACCTAAGGGTAAATCTAAGGCTTCTAACCGTTTTTGTTCCTTTCGTCAAAATAAGGAACAAAAACCTAATCCTTCCCCCAAGGAATCTGTTTCCAATTGTAAGCCTTCCTCAAATTGGAATAAATCCAAGCCATTTAAGAAATCAAAGTCAGCCCCTTAGTCCGCATGAAGGTGCGGCCCTCATTCCAGCTCAGCTGGTAGGGGGCAGATTAAGGTTTTTCAAAGATGTTTGAATAAATTCTGTCCAAAATCATTGGATTCAGAGCATTGTCTTTCAAGGGTATCGAATAGTATTCAGAGTAAGACCTCCTGTGAGAAGATTTTTTTCTCTCACATATCCCAGCAAATCCAGTAAAAGCACAGGTTTTCCTGAAGTGTGTTTCAGACCTGGAGTTATCAGGGGTAATCATGCCATTTCTTTTTCAGGAACAGGGTTTGGGGTTTTATTCAAATCTATTAATTGTCCCAAAGAAGGAAAATTCATTCAGACCAGTTCTGATCTGAACATTTTGAATCGTTATGTTAAGAGTTCCAACTTTCAAGATGGTAACTATAAGGACTATTCTGCCTTTTGTTCAGTAAGGAAATTATATGTCCACGATAGACTTGCAGGATGCATACCTTCATATTCCGATTCATCCAGATCATTATCAGGTCCTGAGATTCTCTTTTCTAGACAAGCATTACCAATTTGTTGCTCTTCCATTTGGCCTAGCAACAGCTCCAAGAATCTTTTCAAAGGTTCTCGTGCCCTGCTCTCTGTAAACATAGAGCAGGGTTTTGTGGTGTTTCCTTATTTGGACAATATCTTGGTACTAGCTCAGTCTTTACGTTCTGCAGAATCTCACACAAATCAACTAGTGTTGTTTCTTCGGAAACATGGTTAGAGGATCAATTTACCAAAAAGTTCTTTGATTCCTCAGACAAGGGTCACCTTTTTAGGCTTCCAGATTGATTCAGTGTCCATGATTCTGTCTCTAACAGACAAGAGATGTTTAAAATTGGTTGCAGCCTGTCAGCACCTTCAGTCTCAGTCATTCCCTTCAGTGGCTATGTGCATGGAAGTTTTAGGTCTCATGACTGCAGCATTGGACACGATCCCCTTTGCTCGTTTTCACATGAGACCTTTTCAGCTTTGTATGCTGAATCAATGGTGCAGGGATTATACAAAGATATCACAATAATTATCCTTAAATCCCAATGTTCGACACTCTCTGATGTGGTGGTTAAATCACCAGCGTTTAGTTCAAGGGGCTTCTTTTGTTTGGCCAACCTGGATTGTGATCACAACAGATGCGAGTCTTTCAGGTTGGGGAGCTGTTTGGGGATCTCTGACAGCACAAGGGGTTTGGAAATCTCAAGAGGCGAGATTACCAATCAATATTTTAGAACCCCGTGCAATTCTCAGAGCTCTTCAGTTTTGGCCTCTGTTAAAGAGAGAACCGTTCATTTGTTTTCAGACAGACAATATCACAACAGTGGCATATGTCAATCATCAGGGTTGGACTCACAGTCCTCAAGCTATGAAAGAAGTATCTCGGATACTTGTTTGGGTGGAATCCAGCTCCTGTCTAATTTCTGCGGTGCATATCCCAGGTGTAGACAATTGGGAGGCGGATTATCTCAGCCGTCAGACTTTACATCCGGGGAGTGGTCTCTCCATCCAGATGTGTTTTCTCAGATTGTTCAGATGTGGGGTCTTCCAGAGATAGATCTGATGGCTTCTCATCTAAACAAGAAACTTCCCAGATACCTGTCCATGTCCAGGGATTTTCAGGCGGAAGCAGTGGATGCATTGACACTTCCTTGGTGTTATCAACCTGCTTATTTTTTCCTGCCTCTAGTTCTTCTTCCAAGAGTGATCTCCAAAATCATCATGGAACAATCGTTTGTGTTGCTGGTAGCTCCAGCATGGCCTCACAGGTTTTGGTATGTGGATCTTATTCGGATGTCCAGTTGTCAACCTTGGCTACTTCTGTTAAGGCCGGACCTATTGTCTCAAGGTCCGTTTTTCCATCAGGATCTCAAATCATTAAATTTGAAGGTGTGGAAATTGAATGCCTAGTGCTAAGTCATAGAGGTTTCTCTGACTCAGTGATTAATACTATGTTACAAGCTCGTAAATCTGTCTCTAGAAAGATTTATTATCGAGTTTGGAAGACTTATATTTCATGGTGTTCCCCTCATACATTTTCTTGGCATTATTTTAGAATTCTTAGAATTTTACAGTTTCTTCAGGGTGGTTTGGATAAGGGTTTGTCTGCAAGTTCCTTGAAGGGACAAATCTCTGCTCTTTCTGTTTTATTTCACAGAAAGATTGCCAAACTTCCTGATATTCACTGTTTTGTACAGGCTTTGGTTCGTATCAAGTCTATCATTAAATCAATCTCTCCTCCTTGGAGTCTTAATTTGTTTTTGAGGGCTTTGCAGATCCTCCATTTGAGCTTATGCATTCATTGGACATTAAACTACTTTCTTGGAAAGTGTTGTTCCTTTTGGCCATCTCTTCTGCTAGAAGAGTTTCTCAGCTATCTTCTCTCTTTCTTGTGAATCTCCTTTTCTGATTTTTCATCAGGATAAGGCGGTTTTGCGGACTTCATTTGAATTTTTACCTAAGGTTGTGAATTTTAACAACATTAGTAGAGAAATTGTTGTCCCTTCCTTGTGTCCTAATTCTAAGAATCCTTTGGAAAGATCCTTACATTCTTTGAATGTGGTGAGAGCTTTGAAATATTATGTTGAAGCTGCTAAAGATTTCAGGAAGACTTCTAGTCTATTTGTTATATTTCTGGTTCTAGGAAAGGTCAGAAGGCTTCTGCTATTTCCTTGGCTTCTTGGTTAAAGCTTTTGATTCAACAAGCTTATTTGGAGTCGGGTCAGGCCCCGCCTCAGAGAATTACAGCTCATTCTACTAGATCATTCTCCACTTCGTGGGCTTTTAAGAATGAAGCTTCAGTTGATCAGATTTGCAAAGCGGTGACTTGGTCCACATTTTACATACATTTACTAAATTCTACCTTTTTGATGTATTTGCTTCTTCAGAAGCAGTTTTTGGTAGAAAAGTTCTTCAGGCAGCTGTTTCAGTTTGATTCTTCTGCTTATGTTTTAAGTTTTTCTTGTCATTTAAGAATAAATTTATAATTTGGGTTGTGGATTATTTTTTCAGTGTAAAATGGCTGTTCTTTATTTTTATCCCTCCCTCTCTAGTGACTCTTGCGTGGAGTTCCACATCTTGGGTATTGATATCCCATACGTCACTAGCTCATGGACTCTTGCCAATTACATGAAAGAAAACATAATTTATGTAAGAACTTACCTGATAAATTCATTTCTTTCATGGAAGGAAAAGATAGAGGGCGCCACATAGTGCAGATCATATGGATAGATGAAGGCAACAATTAGATCACAAGAATCTTACTCACACAGTATAAGGCACCAAAGTGCAGTATGCGCAGTCCGGAACCACACGCCGTCCGGTAGACCTCCTTTGGAATAGGTCGTCAGATGAAGTTCCTCGTCTCACCAGGGAGAGTCCAGGGAAGCCCCAAGGATGGTGTAGTGGTAGCAAATCGGTGTCAGGCAGCTCACACCAAAGATCCAAAAAGAAACTCCAAATATATGGTAATAAAATAAATTTGGCCTAAGCCAAGAAGATGCAGCAGATGGAGAGTTAAAAAATAAAATAGAATTTTATTCCAAATAAAAACAACAGCAACGTGTTTCTCAGTGTTCAACACTGTTTCATCAGGCGCCTTGCATGTATGACAGGGGAAGAAGCCTTTTATTGTTTTCCCAAATGTGTCTTTTATTTCCAATTGTTTGACTTTCTTTATGCTTGGTGCTAATTTGTTTTTCAGATTGCTAGTTCTTCTATATACAAATTTTGGTCTTTGGGGTAACCTTTCTCCAAGGATGTCATCATCCCTCAATATGTTCCAATGCTTCCTAAAGATCTCTTCGATAATGCGACTGTTCTCACTGTATTCTGTTATTAGCGGTACATCGAGGGTCTCGTTGTCATTAGTCCCCCTGGTCCTGTCTTTATATTTGGTTAATTCCTTTCTTTCAATTTTTCGGATCTCTTCTATCCTCTGGTCCAGATGGTGTTCATTGTAACCTCTCTCAAGGAATTTTGCCTTGATTATCTGGGCTTGTTCTTCCCATTTTTGTGGATCTGAACAGTTTTTTCTATCCTTAAAAGTTGTCGCTTTGGGATGTTCGCTTTCCAATTTCTGTGATGACAACTGGTTTGGTGGACATAGTTGTTACTGTCCACCTTTTTGAAATGAGTCGATGTTTTAATAGTGTTGTTCTTTATTTCTATTTCCAAATCAAGGTAAGTAAGAGATTTTTGACTGTGTTCATACGTGAAACGCAGATTAAGTTCATTTTGGTTCATCACCTTAAAGGTGTATTCCAAATCTTCTTGTGTTCCTTTCCAGATTAGTATTATGTCATCAATATAACGGCGATAGAGAACCAGGTCCGCGCCAGAAATGTGGTCTTCAGTACGTGGGACAAACATCCAGGCAACTGAGGGATAGGATACGCGAACATCTGCTGTGTATCGAGAAACTCAACAAAGAAACAGCATTGTACAAACACTTCTTGGAAAAACATCCTGGAGACACTAAGGCTTTGACATACATAGGAATACAGAAAGTACAGAAGAACTGGCGAGGAGGTAACCAAGAGAAAAGACTACTCACTGAAGAGTCAAAATGGATCTTTCATCTGGATTCCCTCTACCCAAGGGGTTTGAACAACAAAGAGGATTTGTCCCACTTATTGAATCTGAATTGAGGTCTGGCCTAAATCAACTAACGCTGTGGAAGAGTACCAAAATAACTGTTAAGATGAAAGACCTCACGAAAACAATAACATAAATAACCCCCCCTTTGAAAAAACCCTTAAGAATCCTTTTATCTTGAAATCTAAGTAAGAGATTTTGACTATCCGGTGAAAACATGTCATCTGGAAATTGAAAAAGAGACTAACACAAATTTCCCCACTAAAGAAATTATAACTAAAGAAATAACACTCAAGAACATTTTTAAAAAATATCCCACAAAAGCCTGGAGAAAATGAAATAACGGACAAATATAAATTTGAACCGATGTGAAATATCTCTCCCCCGACTCGTCTCTGACTCATCTTAATAAATGCCCAGTCAGTTATTTGGTCCCAAACTATAAGGACTAGCGCAGTATATCAGATTGAAAGCTATCTAGTCCTTTTACAAGTTGAATATTAGCAACTTAGTACGAATTACACTTTAAATCTATTTATAGCTAACAGCTAAACACTTTGTTCAATAGAAGCATCTGATGGTAATACCATTGATCGATCATAATATTCGATCATTTTTTCACCCACCCAGAACAAATAATCAACATTAATTTAACACCCAAACTAAGTGTATAACCTCCACAAAAAAATCCTATAGAGAAATACCACCTTTAGAACAGTGGACACAAGCTCAAAAAATCCCAGACTGGACCCTTAGAAAGACCTAAGATTTTCAAGCCTGATATAATTAAGGAATGACCAAGCACACAGGGCATAAGGGTAGAATGAAATAGCCCTTCCATTTCTACTCTCATCCACTTTTTTAAAGGTAAATTTAATCCCCATAGGGCATAAGGGTAGAATGAAATAGCCCTTCCATTTCTACTCTCATCCACTTTTTTAAAGGTAAATTTAATCCCCACATACCCAACAACATAGCAAGGGAATAAAAATAATCAAGAATACAGAACATTAAAGCTATAAGATCTATTAGAAAAGACTCGCTTCATGGAGTAACCTGGAAAGTCTAAAGGTTGGATAATCAGAGAGAGGTTTTTGAAATCCAAAAAAACGGCACGATTATATTGAATGTGAGAATTTACAATTTTCATTTTTTGAGGTGAACAAAAATCGTGACCCTCGCAATGTAAATATTGAATAAAAAGATACCTGTAAATGTACAGGTTTTGAGAAACGAGTAAACCACAACTGGTTTAAAAAAACAATGTTAGCGAAACGGAAAAAAGGCATATATCTGCATGACGTTTAAGTTACACATTGTTAATATATAGTGGCTAAATGGAACTATAGTTCTAATTATCCACAATTTGTAAATAAACATAAGCAAAACCTACAATTCAGATCGTGAACTACTAGACCTCATAAACAAGCTCACTAAATATCAATAGGAATAGCGGGTCTGAGCAGACACTGTCAGTTTCCATAGGCTGACATGCTCATAAAATAAACAGAAGAACACAGCTGATATGATTCTACAACATTTAACAATAACCAATAGGGGTAACTATACGGAGCACACCTTAGAATCTGACCAATGAGGTAACACCTACGCTTCTATAACATTTAACAATAGCCAATGGGTGTGAGTATATGGGACACACCTTAAGATTTGATTAATGAGAAAATGAAGGAAACGGAAGTTCAAAGTAAAAACAAACACGAAAGAATAGCCCCAAAGTATATTTAACTAAGCACAAAAAAACAAATTAGATAAAACGGAAGGTTAACAAAAACATCACAACAAAATAGGAAAAAGATCTGCGTTACGCAAACCGGAAGTGGTGATTTCCACTTCCGGGATTACGAAAATGCTAACCAAACAGGGTATAAAAAGACCCCAAAGAAAAGGAAAAACCAGTCTTGAGAAAGGTCAATGTATGACCGAAACGCGTCGACTGGTAAGTGACACTCTGGTAGGATCATTTTGTTTAAAACCATCTGCACTATTATTGTTTTTGTTTTTGGCAGAAAAGAATAGAAAACTGCTGAGAATTGCATTGACCGTTTGGGTCACCACTTAGAAGATAGATTGCACTTCACACTGGCGAGAGGAACACTGGGAGATAAGTTTCTACGCTCCATTTGGGAGGAATAACAAGTACACATTTTTATCCTAATTTGACAATGTTATGGATGTGTGATTGTTCACATTTTTTCAGGATTATTTTTTCAAAAAATCTTTTTCTTCCACATTTGAAGTTTTACTTTCTCATTATTTTTTCATTGTTTTTATCTTTATATCACCACTGATTGTGACCACCTTTAACTGTGATATCCTTGAAGAATATTTTATCAACAATTGAGTATTAAGTTCGTTCACATTGCATTTTGATTATCGTTTGTTCACATTGTTCTTTGATTATCGTTTGGAAAATTTGTTTTTCAACATTTTTAGGAAATTTTTTTAAACACTCTACTTTAGACACGATCATTTTTTGGTATCATCAGGCACTCTTTACTCACATTAGTTTATTGGAAGACACAAATTATCAAGACACACGTAATTATATTGCACATTACCATTACCATATGATGCAAGACATCTAGTTATCATTAGACAGACCACAATACAAGATAGTGTCTCTCTAGCAGAATCACCTACACTGATCCACCCACACAGCCGGATATTTTACATTATTGGAATTTTACTGTCATATGAAAAGATTGTACAAGTAAATAATTGTTTTTTTTTTTGGTTTTAACTTATTGTAAAATCTTGGATCCTTTATTATTTATTTTTATTTTATTGGTTTAACGTAATGTTAACTTTTATGTAAATGTATAAATAAACTGACATATAATTTTACATATCCTAGACCCGGCCATTTGTTCTTTGGCGCTTTAATTACCTCTTATCTGATTATCCATTTCTATTTGACCGCTAGGGGTCAATTTATTAAAGCAAAGGGTCCTATAGCAATTGGCGCTTAGGGCTCCATGTACTACGCCGTCAATTCATCCGTCATTGTAGACGCGGATAAACTCGCCGTTACTCGCCGCGGGCGAAATGGTGTCCGCTGTCGCTATGTACTAATATTCCCCCAATAAATAGACAAGTCTAGCCCGCCGCGAGCAGTTGCGGATTGTTGATAAATTTGACGCCTCGCTCGCCACGACTAAGCTGATGTACTTAACTTTCAGTTGAATTGTCTGGCCAATTATTAACACGTGACATGCAAGGTGTCACGAACATCATAGTAGTCACGGGAATAGAATTTTGCTCCTATAAAAGTTCAACTTATCTAAACAACTTTATTATTGTTCAAAAATTTTTGAAGAGTGATAACAGAGCGTTATTTTTGTAATATTTATTTACAATTTGGATATGGCTTCATCTAGATCTGATAATATATAAATATTAATATAAAAATAATTATAAAGATTGACAACTATACAATACAAATTTAAAATATAGATTACTCTTTAATTACAGTCGACAAATTGGGCGCAATTTATGTACATGGAAATGAGAGACAAATTAGACGCCAGTTATGCTGTAAGTACAATGCTGATATTACTGCCTTTTATATATGTCTAGACTGGCGTCTAGATTGACTTTCCTATTGTTTTGTACCTTGCCCACCACCTAAAAGGTGGCGAGGCAAAAATAACGAGGTGGGAGCGGAAATTGTAGTGAGCGGACAAATAGATTTTTTAGTACATTCGTTTTTGGCGAGTTGGTGGTCAAATGTGTCTAATTACAGTGAAAAATGGAGCGGTAGCGAGGTTTGGCGGATAAGTACGCTCGCAATTTTAAAGATGCGAGTTTTAACATAATTGACGGCTTTGTACATATCAGTTTGCGAATTTTGACGCGAGATTTGTTGCGGGTAGCTCGCTGACTGCTTAGTACATGGAGCCCTTAGTGTAACTTACAAATTAAAATTTTGCACTTCTCCTAGCATACACAGAGCAGCCACTGCACTCTATTATTTAATCCATTACAAAATGAACTCTTTTCAGAGCTTAAGGCAACCTATAAATATTGACATCACAAACACAAGAAGAGAGGAACACATATCAGAAGAAGAGGATGACACTGTAGACATACACCTAATCTTTAAAGAATTAGAAAAGCTACTCATCTCGGAGGTAAAATATAAAGGAGAGATTTCATTCCTCCAAAAATGTTTAGAACTAGGAATCATTCCAAAAGGGCTATTAGTGCACAAAGAATGTGCTTTTCCACTCTCAGAAACCCTAGCTGAAAAATGGAAGAATTTACTAATTCAAACTTCACAACAGCTGATCAAGATAATTATTGAATATAGAGAAACTCAAGTCGGGCAGATAGACTTAGACATTAAGGAAAATGAAGTCATTATTCTAAACCTAGAGAATTCCGGATCAGAATGTGAAGAGATTGCACACAAAAAAGAAAGCCTGGTAAAAAAAAGTAATTAAAATAAAGGAGGATATTATAAAAAAGAAAACCAAAAAATTAGTAAGGGAACTAGAAAAGAAAAATAATGAAGAAAAAGTAAATTCTGAATCAGAAGATGATTCAAATGAGGAAAATACTGATACAAATAATGATAGAATTGAATCTAACACATGGACAACAGTGACACACAATAAAGCTAAAAAAGACAGAACTAACCTACAAGACCCTGAAAGGCAATACCACACGCCATACTATAGGAACAATATGTCAGAATATTATAATGAAAAACCAAAATATACTGATTACAAGAATGAACACAACCCCTGCACTTATAATCAGAAACATAGAAACTTTGACAATAACTATAGGGGGCAATACACATATAATAGGCAGAATCTATATAAAAGACCATATAACAATAACAGAATGGGCTATAACCACTTTGAACAAAGAAGGGACAGAAGAGAACACTATATAAATCCCTATGATGAAAGAGAGAGAGAACGAGATTATAAAGGGAGATTCCCACAAGAACATTGGAACAACTCCAACTACCCAGAGAGAACCTGGAGAGATCAAAGATACCAGGAAAGGGAATATCAACGGAATAATAGGAACTACCAACAGAAGCGGAATTTTGATGGAAGACCAACGTATGGAGAAAGGCAAGACCAACATTTCAGAAATGAAAATGCCTATGGGACCCCCCCACAAGAAAGAAGACAACAAGGACCAAGAGAAGCATTCCACAATGAGAGATTGAAGGAAAATATGGAGAAGACAGGGGATCAACTAGGAGGTAGAGAAAAGAAAATTGGAACAAATAGATCAAATATCCAAACAACAACAGACACACAGGCTCCCCACTCATCTTCTTCCTCCTCTTCTTTTTTAGAATTGGACCACCAAAACTACAAAAAAGGAGAACAAAATCAATCGACCACACGGGTAAAAACAAGACCCACAGAGGGAAAAGAGGTGGCTTAAAAACAAAGAAGAAGATAATGGAAATAGAACACAACGTGGACGATGAATCAGAAAAAGGGATATTTAATCTGAGTTCTTATGAACTAAATAAAGATGAGAGATCCATCTTAAAATTGGGCTTATCCTTTGCCCCATCTAAAAGTCTAGACAAGTTCACGACCTTCATAAATACAAAAGAGTTCATCAGGAAATTAACTCTGAAAAGATTTTTCCTGAAATCACCGCTTGAAAGGACAGGTTATGGCTTTCAAGAATATAGTCACACTCAACAAGATGATGGCTATAGACATACCAATCTGAAGCCAAAGTCTACTTTCTACCCCTTAACACATAAAGGAACGGCGCTCGAAACATTCGAGACAATAGTATGCAGAGAAATACGTGACATTGACAGCAAGAAGCTGAAACTAAAGAATAAAAATCTAACGGATAAACAGATCCAAATCGTTAAAAAGCTGGAAGATAACCACAATCTCACCATTAAACCCGCTGATAAAGGCGGTGGGATTGTGGTGATGAACAAAACAGACTATAACACCGAGACGGAGAGGATTTTAAGTGACCAAAACACATATGAAAAACTGAGAGAAAATCCAACCCAACTATACAAAAAAAGACTGACAGATCTCCTGAAGGGAGCAAAAGAAGAAAACATCCTTAACGAAAAAGAGTACAATTATATAAATGTACAATTTCCGAGAACTCCGGTAATATACCATCTACCGAAAATTCATAAGGATCTGAAAACCCCCCCGGGAAGACCAATAATCTCGGGGATAGGGTCTTTAAGCAGTAACTTGTCAGAATATGTCGATAGACATCTCCAGAAACATGTCAAAGAATGTCCATCATATCTAAGGGACTCCACTCATATAATTAATCTACTCGAGGAAATAAGCTGGGAGGAGAACTTTATCCTGGCAACTTGTGATGTTACTGCATTATATACAAGTATTCCGCATGAGGAGGGACTAAAAGCAGTACAATTTTATTTGGAGAGAGATGAAGAACTCCCGGAGAGACAATGTGAATTCATACTAGAAAGTATAAACTACATTTTACATCACAATTACTTCAGTAATGAAGGGAAGTTTTACAGGCAGATATGTGGGACGGCGATGGGGACCAGGTTCGCGCCCAGCTATGCCAATCTCTACATGGCGAAGTGGGAAGAAATTTTTTGGGAATCATGTCCCGCTGGCGCGGACCTGGTTCTCTATCGCCGTTATATTGATGACATAATACTAATCTGGAAAGGAACACAAGAAGATTTGGAATACACCTTTAAGGTGATGAACCAAAATGAACTTAATCTGCGTTTCACGTATGAACACAGTCAAAAATCTCTTACTTACCTTGATTTGGAAATAGAAATAAAGAACAACACTATTAAAACATCGACTCATTTCAAAAAGGTGGACAGTAACAACTATGTCCACCAAACCAGTTGTCATCACAGAAATTGGAAAGCAAACATCCCAAAGGGACAACTTTTAAGGATGAGAAAAAACTGTTCAGATCCACAAAAATGGGAAGGACAAGCCCAGATAATCAAGGCAAAATTCCTTGAGAGAGGTTACAATGAACACCATCTGGACCAGAGGATAGAAGAGATCCGAAAAATTGAAAGAAAGGAATTAACCAAATATAAAGACAGGACCAGGGGGACTAATGACAACGAGACCCTCGATGTACCGCTAATAACAGAATACAGTGAGAACAGTCGCATTATCGAAGAGATCTTTAGGAAGCATTGGAACATATTGAGGGATGATGACATCCTTGGAGAAAGGTTACCCCAAAGACCAAAATTTGTATATAGAAGAACTAGCAATCTGAAAAACAAATTAGCACCAAGCATAAAGAAAGTCAAACAATTGGAAATAAAAGACACATTTGGGAAAACAATAAAAGGCTTCTTCCCCTGTCATACATGCAAGGCATGCAAATGTGGCAAAAAATCAACAGAATTCCAATCATATAACAACAAAGAGAAATACAAGATCAAGGACTTAATACGGTGCCAAGATAAGAATGTAGTGTATCTACTTCAATGCCCATGTGGTCTTCAGTACGTGGGACAAACGTCCAGGCAACTGAGGGATAGAATACGCGAACATCTGCTGTGTATCGAGAAACTCAACAAAGAAACAGCATTGTACAAACACTTCTTGGAAAAACATCCTGGAGACACTAAGGCTTTGACATACATAGGAATACAGAAAGTACCGAAGAACTGGCGAGGAGGTAACCAAGAGAAAAGACTACTCACTGAAGAGTCAAAATGGATCTTTCGTCTGGATTCCCTCTACCCAAGGGGTTTGAACAACAAAGAGGATTTGTCCCACTTATTGAATCTGAATTGAGGTCTGGCCTAAATCAACTAACGCTGTGGAAGAGTACCAAAATAACTCTTAAGATGAAAGACCTCACGAAAACAATAACATAAATAACCCCCCCCTTTGAAAAAACCCTTAAGAATCCTTTTATCTTGAAATCTAAGTAAGAGATTTTGACTATCTGGTGAAAACATGTCATCTGGAAATTGAAAAAGAGACTAACACAAATTTCCCCACTAAAGAAATTATAACTAAAGAAATAACACTCAAGAACATTTTTAAAAAATATCCCACAAAAGCCTGGAGAAAATTAAATAACGGACAAATATAAATTTGAACCAATGTGAAATATCTCTCCCCTGACTCGTCTCTGACTCATCTTAATAAATGCCCAGTCAGTTATTTGGTCCCAAACTATAAGGACTAGCGCAGTATATCAGATTGAAAGCTATCTAGTCCTTTTACAAGTTGAATATTAACAACTTAGTACGAATTACACTTTAAATCTATTTATAGCTAACAGCTAAACACTTTGTTCAATAGAAGCATCTGATGGTAATACCATTGATCGATCATAATATTCGATCATTTTTTCACCCACCCAGAACAAATAATCAACATTAATTTAACACCCAAACTAAGTGTATAACCTCCACAAAAAATCCTATAGAGAAATACCACCTTTAGAACAGTGGACACAAGCTCAAAAAATCCCAGACTGGACCCTTAGAAAGACCTAAGATTTTCAAGCCTGATATAATTAAGGAATGACCAAGCACACAGGGCATAAGGGTAGAATGAAATAGCCCTTCCATTTCTACTCTCATCCACTTTTTTAAAGGTAAATTTAATCCCCATAGGGCATAAGGGTAGAATGAAATAGCCCTTCCATTTCTACTCTCATCCACTTTTTTAAAGGTAAATTTAATCCCCACATACCCAACAACATAGCAAGGGAATAAAAATAATCAAGAATACAGAACATTAAAGCTATAAGATCTATTAGAAAAGACTCGCTTCATGGAGTAACCTGGAAAGTCTAAAGGTTGGATAATCAGAGAGAGGTTTTTGAAATCCAAAAAACCGGCACGATTATATTGAATGTGAGAATTTACCATTTTCATTTTTTGAGGTGAACAAAAATCGTGACCCTCGCAATGTAAATATTGAATAAAAAGATACCTGTAAATGTACAGGTTTTGAGAAACGAGTAAACCACAACTGGTTTAAAAAAACAATGTTAGCGAAACAGAAAAAAGGCATATATCTGCATGACGTTTAAGTTACACATTGTTAATATATAGTGGCTAAATGGAACTATAGTTCTAATTATCCACAATTTGTAAATAAACATAAGCAAAACCTACAATTCAGATAGTGAACTACTAGACCTCATAAACAAGCTCACTAAATATCAATAGGAATAGCGGGTCTGAGCAGACACTGTCAGTTTCCATAGGCTGACATGCTCATAAAATAAACAGAAGAACACAGCTGATACGATAAACACACACACTTCTACAACATTTAACAATAACCAATAGGGGTAACTATACGGAGCACACCTTAGAATCTGACCAATGAGGTAACACCTACGCTTCTATAACATTTAACAATAGCCAATGGGTGTGAGTATATGGGACACACCTTAAGATTTGATTAATGAGAAAATGAAGGAAACGGAAGTTCTAAGTAAAAACAAACACGAAAGAATAGCCCCAAAGTATATTTAACTAAGCACAAAAAAACAAATTAGATAAAACGGAAGGTTAACAAAAACATCACAACAAAATAGGAAAAAGATCTGCGTTACGCAAACCGGAAGTGGTGATTTCCACTTCCGGTATTACGAAAATGCTAACCAAACAGGGTATAAAAAGACCCCAAAGAAAAGGAAAAACCAGTCTTGAGAAAGGTCAATGTATGACCGAAACGCGTCGACTGGTAAGTGACACTCTGGTAGGATCATTTTGTTTAAAACCATCTGCACTATTATTGTTTTTGTTTATGGCAGAAAAGAATAGAAAACTGCTGAGAATTGCATTGACCGTTTGGGTCGCCACTTAGAAGATAGATTGCACTTCACACTGGCGAGAGGAACACTGGGAGATAAGTTTCTACACTCCATTTGGGAGGAATAACAAGTACACATTTTTATCCTAATTTGACAATTTTATGGATGTGTGATTGTTCACATTTTTTCAGGATTATTTTTTCAAAAAATCTTTTTCTTCCACATTTGAAGTTTTACTTTTTCATTATTTTTTCATCGTTTTTATCTTTATATCACCACTGATTGTGACCACCTTTAACTGTGATATCCTTGAAGAATATTTTATCAACAATTGAGTATTAAGTTTGTTCACATTGCATTTTGATTATCGTTTGTTCACATTGTTCTTTGATTATCGTTTGGAAAATTTGTTTTTCAACATTTTTAGGAAAAAATTTTAAACACTCTACTTTAGACACGATCATTTTTTGGTATCATCAGGCACTCTTTACTCACATTAGTTTATTGGAAGACACAAATTATCAAGACACACGTAATTATATTGCACATTACCATTACCATATGATGCAAGACATCTAGTTATCATTAGACAGACCACAATACAAGATAGTGTCTCTCTAGCAGAATCACCTACACTGATCCACCCACACAGCCGGATATTTTACATTATTGGAATTTTACTGTCATATGAAAAGATTGTACAAGTAAATAATTGTTTTTATTTTTGGTTTTAACTTATTGTATAATCTTGGATCCTTGATTATTTATTTTTATTTTATTGGTTTAACGTAATGTTAACTTTTATGTAAATGTATAAATAAACTGACATATAATTTTACATATCCTAGACCCGGCCATTTGTTCTTTGGCGTTTTAATTACCTCTTATCTGACTCTTGCCAATATGAAAGAAATTCATTTATCAGGTAAATTCTTACATAAATTATGTTTTTTTGTCAGATTGTACAGATAAGGGGTCTCCCCAAAATAGATCTGATGGCTTCCCATATGAACAAGAAGCTTCCCAGGTACCTTTCCAGCTCCAGGGATCCTCAGGCGGAGATGGTGGATGCGTTAGCAGTTACTTGGTTTTACCAACCTGCTTACATTTTTCTGCCTCTAGTTCTTCTTCCAAGGGTGATCTCCAGTATCATATTGGAACAATTGCATGTGATTCTGATAGCACCAGCATGGCCTCACAGGTTTTGGTATGCAGATCTTGTCCGGATGCCCAGTTGCCAACCTTGGCCACTTCCTTTAAGGCCAGACCTTCTGGGGCCTATGTATCAAGCTCCGAATGGAGCTTGATGCCCCGTGTTACTGGCGAGCCTGCAGGCTCGCCAGAAACAGCAGTTATGAAGCAGCGGTCACAAAGACCGCTGCTCCATAACCTGTCCGCCTGCTCTGAGCAGGCGGACAGACCTCGCCGGAAATCAACCCGATCGAGTACGATCGGGTTGATTGACATCCCCCTGCTGGCGGCCTATTGGCCGTGAGTCTGTAGGGGGCGGCGTTACACCAGCAGCTCTTGTGAGCTGCTGGTGCAATGCTGAATACGGCGAGTGTATTGCTCGCCGTATTCAGCGAGGTCTGTCGGACCTGACCCGCACTGTTGGATCAGGTCCGACAGACCTTGATAACTAGAGCCCTCTGTCTCAAGGGCCGTTATTCCAATATTATCTCAAAGCGCTAAATTTAAAGGTATGGAAATTGAATACTTAGTACTTAGTCATAGAGGTTTCGCTGACACAGTGATTAATACTATGCAACAGGCTCGTAAGTCTGTTTCAAGGAAGATTTCTTATCGGGTTTGGAAAACCTATATTTCATTGTGTTTTTCTCATAAATGTTCTTGGCATTCTTTTAGGATTCCTAGAATTATACAGTTTCTTCTGGATGGTTTGAATAAAGGTTTGTCTGCAAGTACCTTGAAGGGACAAATATCTGCTCTTTCTGTTTTATTTCATAGAAAGATTGCTAAACTTCCTGATATTCACTGTTTTGTTCAGGCTTTGGTTCATATCAAGCCTGTTGTTAAATCACTCTCCTCCTTGGAGTCTTAATTTGGTTTTGAAGACTTTGCAGGCTCCTCCTTTTGAGGCCATGCATTCTTTGGATATTAAACTACTTTCTTGGAAAGTGTTGTTCTTTTTGGCTATCTCTTCTGCTAGAATAGTTTCTGAAGTGTCTGCTCTCTCTTGTGAGTCTCCTTTTCTTATTTTCCAACAGAATAAACATGTTTTGCGGACTTAGTTTAAATTTAGAATTTTCTTGAGAAATCGTTACACTCTTTGGATGTGGTAAAAGCTTTGAAATACTATGTTGAGACTACTAATGATTTCAGGAAGACTTCTAGTCAATTTGTTGTTTTTTTGTGGTCCTAGGAAAGGTCAGAAAGCCTCTGCCATTTCTTTGGCATCTTGGTTAAAGCTTTTGATTCACAAGGCTTATTTGGAGGCGGGACAGTCTCTGCCTCCGAGAATTACAGCTCATTCTACTAGATCAGTTGCCACTTCTTGGGCTTTTAAGAATGAAGCTTTGGTTGATCAGATTTGCAAAGCAGCAACTTGGTCTTCTTTGCATACATTTACTAAATTTTACCATTTTGATGTATTTGCTTCTTCTGAAGCAATCTTTGGTAGAAAAGTTCTTCAGGCAGCTGTCTCAGTTTGATTCTTCTGCTTATGATTTAAAGGGACAGTCTACACCAGAATTTTTATTGTTTTAAAAGATAGATAATCCCTTTATTACCCATTCTCCAGTTCTGCATAACCAGCACCATTATACTTTTAACCTCTGTGATTATCTTGTATCTAAGCCTCTGCAAACTGCCCCTTAATTTCAGTTATTTTGACAGACTTGCAGTTTAGCCAATCAGTGCCTGCTCCCAGATAACTTCACGCTCACGAGCACAGTGTTATCTATATGAAATACATGAACTAACACCCTCTAGTGGTGAAAAACTGTTAAAATGCATTCTGAAAAGAGGTGGCCTTCAATGTCTAAGAAATTAGCATATGAACCTCCTAGGTTAAGCTTTCAGCTAAGAATACCAAGAGAACAAAGAAAAATTGGTGATAAAAGTAAATTGGAAAATTGTTTAAAATTACATGCTCTATCTGAATCATGAAAGTTTATTTTGGCCTAGACTGTCCCTTTAAGTTTTTTTCTTGAAATTTATGAGAGAGACTTATTTTTTTTTTTTTGTGGATTTAATTTTTTCAGCGGAAATAGCTGTTTTTATTTTATCCCTCCCTTTCTAGTGACTCTTCTGTGGTCTCCCACATCTTGGGTATTTCTATCCTATACGTCACTAGCTTATGGACTCTTGCCAATTACATGAAAGAAAACATAATTTAAGTGTTGGTGCCCAATAC
Source organism: Bombina bombina (assembly GCF_027579735.1). Lineage (NCBI taxonomy): Eukaryota > Metazoa > Chordata > Amphibia > Anura > Bombinatoridae > Bombina > Bombina bombina. Next base: position 484,003,606 of record NC_069499.1, read on the forward strand.
ATAATATTTTGCACAATAAACAAAAAACTCTAGCAACATGGAAAAACAGCCACAACACTTAGGAAACATTAAAATCAGTTTATGTAAATATTGGTATTTGTAAAATATTCACATCTATTTTGCTATGGAAACATATTCTTACTGGATTGATGAGGTGGCCCCATAGACTGGCAGTGGGTGTTCTGGGGCGTTCTAGAGACATGGGGCAGATGTATCATGTGTCTGGCGGACATGATCCGCTGTATCGATCATGTCCGCCAGACATCGATAAATGCCGACAGCATACACTGTCGGCATTTATCATTGCACAAGCAGTTCTGGTGATCTGCTTGTGCAATGCCATCCCCTGCAGATTCTATGATAAGCGCTTCTCAGCATATTGATGCCCAATTCCTCTCAGAGTACAGTGTTTGTCAGAGGGATGTGAAGAGAGTATTGCCTATTGATTTTATGGTTTCTCTCACGGGAAATATTTTCAAGGGTTCTCTGTTAGGGTTCTCTGTTATCGGTTGTAGGGATTCATCTCCTACCTCCCTTTTCCATTACCTCTGCTGATAGTTTTCAGCACTGGTTTGTCTATCTGCTATATGTGGATGGGTGTCTTTCGGTAAGTATGTATCATTATTAAAGAAACTCTCAGCTATGGTTTGGTGCTTTATGTATTAATATAAAGTTTTAAATATATGTATGTTACTTAAATTTGCCATGAGTCAGGTCTATGTATATTTCCCTTTGTAGACTATCAATTTCAGTATGGGGATCATGTTTTAGGAAGTTTATTTTTTTACCTGGGGTATAGTCTCTTTTTCAAATTGACTTGTTTTTCTTTAATTTTGCGGGCAAAATTAGGCTTGCGAGGTCGCAAAATTCTGTAATTTATTGCGTCATTCTTGGCGTGAGAATTTTTGCAATGAATGTGCATCTTTGATGACGCAAGTTCATCATTTCCTGCGTCTTTGTTGATGCCAGGTTGTTTGGCACAAAGTTGCGTCAGTCATGATGCGAGTTGCGTCCTTTCCGGATGTTTGTTGGCGCCAAAATATTTTCTACTTCATTTTGCGTTGTGCATCATACTCTGCGCCAAAAAAATTGGTTTTATTTTACCCCACTTCCTGTATGCCTCTTGCCTTTTTTATGCTCAGAGGGCTATGCTGTTTGCATTTTTTCCCATTTCTGAAACTGCTATACGAGGAAATTAAATATTTTGTCTAAATGTTATTTTTTCGTTTACATTTTGCAAGATGTCTTAATCTGATCATGTCTCATGAAGCTTCTGTAGGAACCATGCTGCCTGAACACAGTTCTATCAAAGCTAAGTGTATCTGTTGTAAATTATCTGAGATTATATCTCTGGCTGTAATATGTAACAGTTGTCATGATAAGTTTTTGCATGCCGAAAATGTTTCCATCAGTACTAGTACAGTATCTGTTGTTCCTTCAACATCTAATGTACATGATAACCCTGTTGATATGAAAAAATATATTGCTGATGCAATACAGAAGGCTATGTCTGCTCTTCCGCCTTCTAATAAACGTAAAAGGTCTTTTAAAACTTCTCATAAAACTGATGAATTTTGTAATGACCGACAACATACTAAAATATCCTCCTCTGATGAGGATCTCTCTGGTTCAGAAGATCCTATCTCAGACATTGACATTGATAAATCTACTTATTTTTTTAAGATTGGGTATATTCATTCTTTGTTGAAAGAAGTATTGGTTACTTTAGATATTGAGGAGTCTGATCCTCTTGATAACAAAACCAGTAAAAGTTTAAATTCTGTTTATAAATCTCCTATGATTACTCCTGAGGTAGGTTTTCCCTGTTCCTGATGCTATTTCTGATGTAAGTAAAGCTTATTTATATTCTGGCTATATTCTAAGGCCTGCCATTTCTATGGCTGATGTTGTGGCTGCATCAACTTTTTAGTTGGATAGCTTAGCACAACAGGAAACAGATCCTGATTTGTCTAGCATTGTTCGTTTACTTCAACATGCTAATCATTTCATCTGTGATGCTATTTTTGATATAATCAAAATTGATGTTAAATCTTTGTCTTTAGCTAGAAGAGCTTTATGGCTCAAATCATGGAATGCTGACATGGTATCTAAATTTAGATTACTATCTCTATCTTTCCAGGGTAATAATTTATTTGGTTCCCAGTTGGATTCTATTATTTCCACTATCATTGGGGGGGAAGGGAGTTTTTTGCCTCAAGATAAAAAATCTAAGGTTAAATCTAAAGCTTCTAATCATCTTCGTTCCTTTCGTCAGAATAGAGAACAGAAAACCACTCCTTCCCCTAAAGAGTTCCAATTGGAAGCCATCTTCAAGTTGGAATAAATCCAAGCCTTTTAAGAAACCAAAGCCAGTCCCCAAGTCTGCATGAAGGTGCGGCCCTCAATCCAGTTCAGCTGGTGGGGGGCAGATTGAAATTATTTCAAGACATTTGGGCAGATTCTGTTCAAAATTAGTGGATTCAGAACATTTTCTCTCAAGGGTATCAAATAGGTTTCAGAGTAAGACCTCCTGTGAGAAGATTCTTTCTCTCTCATGTTCCAACAAATCCTGTGAAAGCTCAGGCTTTTCTGAAGTGTGTTTCAGATCTGGAGCTTTCAGGGGTAATTATACCAGTTCCTCTTCAGGAACAGGGTCTGGGGTTTTATTCAAATCTATTTCTTGTCCCAAAGAAAGAAAATTCATTCAGACCAGTTCTGGATCTGAAGTTTTTGAATCTTTTGTAAGGGTTCCAACTTTCAAGATGTTGACTATAAGGACTATTTTGCCTTTTGTTCAGCAAGGTCATTACATGTCCACAGTAGACTTACAGGATGCATATCTTCATTTTCCGATTTCATCTTCATCCAGACCATTATCGGTTTCTGACATTCTCTTTTCTAGACAAGCATTACGAATTTGTCTCTCTTCCATTTGGCCTTGCAACAGCTCCAAGAATCTTTTCGAAGGTTCTCGGTGCCCTTCTATCTGTAATCAGAGAGCAGGGTATTGCGGTGTTATCTTATTTGGATGACATCTTGGTACTAGCTCAGTCTTTACATTTGGCAGAATCTTACACAAATCAACTAGTGTTGTTTCTTCAAAGACATGGTTGGAGGATCAATTTACCAAAGAGTTTCTTGATTCCTCAAATAAGGGTCACCTTTTTAGGGTTCCAGATAAATTCAGTGTCCATGATTCTGTCTTTAACAGACAAGAGACGAATGAAATCAGTTTCAGCCTGTCTAAACCTTCAGTCTCGGTCATTCCCTTCAGTGGCTATGTGCATGGAAGTTTTAGGTCTCATGACTGCAGCATTGGACGTGATCCCCTTTGCTTGTTTTCATATGAGACCTCTGCAGCTTTACATGCAGAATCAATGGTGCAGGGATTATACTCGGATATCACAATTGATATACTTAAATCCCAACATTCAACTCTCTCTGTCCTGGTGGTTGGACCATCGTATTATTTAAGGGGCCTCTTTTGTTTGTCCTTCCTGCACTGTGATATCAACAGATGCAAGTCTTACAGGTTGGGGAGCTTTCTGGGGGTCTCTGATGCACAAGGGGTTTGGAAACCTCAAGAGGTGAGGTTACCAAATAATATTTTAGAACTCCGTGCTATCTTCAGAGCTCTTCAGGCTTGGCCTCTATTAAAGAGAGAACTTTTCATTTGCTTTCAGACAGACAATATCATAACTGTTGCGTATGTCAATCATCAGGGAGGGACTCGCAGTCCTTTGGCAATGAAAGAAGTATCACGGATACTTTCTTGGGTGGAATCCAACTCTTGTCTAATTTCTGCAATTCATATCCCAGGTGTAGACAATTGGGAAGCGGATTATCTCAGCCGTCAGACTTTGCATCCGGGGGAGTGGTCTCTCCATCCAGATGTGTTTTTTCAGATTGTACAGATGTGGGGGCTTCCAGAAATAGATCTGATGGCTTCCCATCTAAACAGAACTTCCCAGCCCAGGGATCCTCAGCCGGAGATGATGGATGCGTTAGCAATTCCTTGGTCTTACCAACTTGCTTATATTTTTCCACATCTAGTTCTTCTTCCAAGGGTGAGCTCCAATATCATAATGGAATAATCTCATGTGTTTCTGATAGCACCAGCATGGCCTCACAGGTTTTGGTATGCGGATTTTGTCCGGATATCCAGTTGCCAACCTTGGTCACTTCCTTTAAGGCCATCTTTAAGGCCAGGATCTTAAATCGCTAAATTTGAAGGTATGTAAATTGAACGCTTAGTGCTTAGTGATAGAGGTTTCTCAGACTCAGTGATTAATACTATGCTACAGGCTTGCAAGTCTGTTTCAAGGAAGATTTATTATCGGGTTTGGAAAACCTATATTTCATGGTGTTCTCATAATTTCTCTTGGCATTCTTTTAGAATTCCTAGAATTTTACAGTTTCTTCGGGATGGTTTGTCTGCAAGTAATTTGAAGGGACAAATCTCTGCTCTGTTTTATTTCATAGAAAGATTGCTAAGCTTCCTGATATTCACTGTTTTGTTCAGGCTTTGGTTCATATCAAGTCTGTTATTAAATCAATCTCTCCTCCTTGGAGTCTTAATTTGGTTTTGAAGACTTTGCAGGCTCCTCCTTTTGAGCCTATGCATTCTTTGGATATTTAACTACTTTCTTGGAAAGTGTTGTTCCTTTTTTCTATCTCTTCATCTAGAAGAGTTTCCGAATTGTCTGCTCTCTCTTGTGAGTCTCCTTTTCTGATTTTCCATCAGGATAAAGCTGTTTTGTGGACTTCATTTAAAGTTTTGCCTAAAGTGGTGAATTTTAACAACATTAGTAGGGAAATCGTTGTTCCTTCCTAGTGTTTGAATCCTAAGAATTCTCTTGAGAAATTGTTACACTCTTGGGATGTGGTAAGAGCTTTGAAATACTATGTTGAGGATACTAAGGATTTCAGGAAGACTTCTAGTCTATTTGTTGGGTTTTTTTCCAGCAGAAATAGCTGTTTTTTATTGTATCCCTCCCTCTCTAGTGACTCTTCTGTGGACTTTCCCATCTTGGGTATTTCTATCCCATACGTCACTAGCTCATGGACTCTTGCTAATTACATGAAAGAAAACATAATTTATGTAAGAACTTTAGGAGTATGGAATCTGAGCAGCAACAGTTCCGTAAGAAATCCACTTATACCCGTCAATTTCATAACGCCAGCATTAACACATTTACTAGATTAGTGCTGGAAGAAATTAATGAGTCTATTAAACAACATGAGAAGGATACCTTCAATAATTTCTCCTTGGAGGAATGGAGTACGCTAAAGAAACTTTCTAACAACAAGGCAATAATTATTCGCGAAGAGGATAAGGGAGGGGCAGTGGTCCTTTTAAACTATACGGACTATAGAGATGAAATACAGTCACAGCTTTCCGATATAAAGACCTATGAATTGTTGCAACATAACCCAACAATGGTTTACAAACAACAACTGGATTGTTACATCCGATTGTCGTATGAACAAGGGTACCTGCTCATACCTGACAGTGACTCATCCTCGGATTCCGGTATTTTATACCTTACCGAAAATCCATAAACAGATTCAGCATCCTCCGGGCAGACCCATAGTCTCAGCTATTGGGTCTCTGCAACAGCCTATAGCCACCTTTGTGGATGCATTCCTCCAACCTCTGGTCCAACATATGCCCTCTTATCTGAGGGATTCAGCTACTCTGCTCAACCTTCTTGCCACTATGGAAGGGATCAGAGAGGACATCCTCCTGGTCACGTTAGACGTGACGAGCCTGTATACTGTGATCCCTCACCATGAGGGCTTGCAAGCTATCGCTTTCCAATTGGCGAGATATCCATATGTGGGACAACCATCGGAAGTTCTACTTTATTTTCTGGAGGTTTGTTTAACGACAAACTACTTCAGATTCGAAAATCACTTTTATCTCCAGTTAACAGGGACAGCGATGGGGTCCAATGTGGTGTTTTTTTGAAGAATTTGAAACTGAGCTACTGAAGGTGGACGAGATTACTTTCTTTAAGAGGTATATAGACAATCACTTTTTGTTGTGGACAGGCACCCCAGAGGGTTTGGATAGATGTTTGCAAAATTTTAACTTGGTTAATCCTGCAATAAAGTTCAAGATGCAGTATGAATATGTCCAAATAGACTTCCTTGATGTACGTCTTTACAAGCACAGGGGCAGGCTACAATCTACATTGTTCCTTAAGGAAACCGATAGGAATGGATTACTGCACTTTACCAGCTGTCACCCTGTGGCACTTAAAAAAGCATTGCCCAAATCCCAACTACTAAGAGTAATGAGGAATAACACAGAGGAAACAAATAGAGATGAGCAGCTTGGGGAGATGATTCAACGTTTTTACAGACGTGATTATCCCAAAAGACTTTGAGTAAACAACTCCTTGAGGAACAAGGATGTGTAAGTCAGAAGCCAACAGAATGACTTTTGTTACCACTTATACCAGCGACAAAAGAACACTAATGGATGTAATTAATAAGCATTGGGATATCATCAAAATGGATAAAGCTCTGCGTCTGTTCCAGATGACACCTCCACGAATAGGGTACAAGAGGGCAAGATCATTGCAGGACTTTCTAATTAAAACTGACCTGACACAATGCTACAAACAAACCACATGGTTGGACACTAAGAAGCCAGGTGTCTTCTGATGTCTGGGATGTACAACTTGTGGGGGGATCATTATGGGGCCCTCCTTCACCCATCCACATAGGTGTAGGATCTATAAGCATAGGTACCGCTTAACATGCACAATAACCTACATTGTGTATGTATTACACTGTACTTGTGGGCTTTATTATGTGGGGAAGACCTTGAACAGTTTGCGGATGCAGATTGCAAACCATCGGTCAGCCATCCGCACAGCCATAAAGAAGTCTCCCTAATATTATATTACCTGGGGTCTTTGATTAAATCCATTGGATTTCCATCACTGAATAGATATCCCTTATTCTTAGGTGTAGCCTCTACTTTGATAGCTTATATATCTCCTTTTCCAGAGTCTCCTATTATTAATTCCCTGTACTCAGAGGTAATGTCTCTTTCTTCCATGTGCATCCCTGTGGTTATCTATTCCTTTGACTAGGGACACCATCCCGATTGTATGTGGTTTGATTTGCAACGTATACCATATGATTGGGCTGTATCAACATGACTGGCCATCTATTCTCATATCTCCGGCACTTATAGTTCCTGCCAGGTGATTGTGAGCGTTAGTTACTATAGTTACCGCTCTGAATTTACTATTGAGAATATGCGACTCATACATGGGGCACATCATATCCTCCTTGCCATCTTATCTTGTGCTAATTGAATAGTCTTAACAATGATGTCTGATCGTATGATCACACAATCCCTATATTTGCCGATATGACAGTGGGATCCTACAGAAATGGACAGTGAGAACATACGCACAGGCATTGTATGCTTAAGTATTTTCACAATTGTTCTGTTCTATTGTCGACTACTTGCTGTTATTTTTATTATGACACTTTAAGTACTTTAATGTCTTTTTCCCTTATAGGTTTTATAGATGCAGACTCACGCTGCTTTAGATGATGACGCCCATGTTGGGGGCGTGTCTACTAAGGAGAATGTGATGTCCCGCCGTGACACTGTTATATTTCTGGTGGTTGTAAGTGCAATTATACACTGTTTGTCTGAGGAAGAGTCTGGACTCGAAAATGTTCACAATTAAAGTGACCTTTGATTATTGAAGACCTTTGGAGTGCGCTTCCCTCCCCCTGTTTCTATACTCATCTGTTTGGCTGCACCCAAGGCTGTTGTGCTAAAATTCTGGAGTGCACTTTGTCTGGGATATATATATATATATATATATATATATATAGTATATATATATATTTGATAGTATTTTGCACAAATATCTATACTATAATTGCGTAATGCTTCTGCCGGTGTCGCCAGTTGTGCATGCATCGTCAAAGGAATGTTGGCTGTATGCCTAGCCAAAATAATTCACCTTTGAAGATCCAGACTGCATCCAGACTGATTTTGAAAATGGCAGGGTGGTGAAAGAATCCACCTGCGATTGATTCTTTCAGCACCCTGCCATTTTTGGAGTCCACCGGGATGCAGCGAAGGCAAACGGAGCATTACAAAAAAAACAAAAAAAACCTAACCATCCGCAATAAGTAATAAAAAAAAAAAAACTAACCGCCCGCAATTAGTATTTTTTTTTTAAAATGAACTGCCCGTACGAACTATTAAGAAAAAAATAAACTAACCGCCCGAATAAAGTATTAAGAAGAGAAAAAAAAAGATTAACCCCTAAATCCGCCAACCACATCGCAAACTACCTAATACATTTATTAACCCCCCACAAAGCATTAAACCTAATTTACCTATTAACGCCTAAACCTCCAACTCCCACAATGCAAAAAACGAATTTAATGACTAAGCCCCATAACCTAACACACCCTTAATTACATTAAAAAACTACATTACAATTAAAATAAAGAAAAATAAACAGAAAATAAAAAAGGCTAACATTACAAAAAATAATAAACAACACTATCCAAAATAAAAAAATTAAACCCAATTCCTATGAAAATAAAAAAGCCCCCCCCCCAAAAAAACACACCTCCTAATCTAATACTAAACTACCTATAGCCCTTAAAAGGGATTTTTGTAGGGCATTGCCCTAAATAAATCAGCTCTTTTATATTAAAAATAAACAAAAGTCCCCCCTAACAATAAAAAAAAAAAAACCAAAATAAAAAAAAACCTGACACTAATATATCTAAACTACCCATTGCCTCTAAAGGGGCACTTGTATTAGCATTGCCCTTAAAAGGCATTCAGCTCTTTTTCACTGCCTTTAAAAGGGCATTCAGCTCTTTTGCAAATTGCCCAATAAACACTAACCTAAAAAAACAAACCCCCCAAACCCCCCCCCCCCCCAAAAAAAACCTAACACTAAAGCCCCAAATAGGTACTCACGGTTTCAGAAGTCCGGCGGAGAAGATCTTCTTCCCGACGGGTCCATCATATTCATCCACAGCGAAGGTCCCGCAGTACGGAGGTCTAGAGTGATCTTCCCAGATGTGGCGATCCTCGGCGGTGGTCATCTGTGGCGGCGGCAGTGGTCCTCGGCAACATGGAGGCTCCTCTTTATCCGATGTCCGTCGTATACTGAATATTGAATGTAAGGTACCGCAATCAATTTGGGGTACCTTGCATTCCTATTGGCTGAATTTCTCAAACCAGCCAATAGGATTAGAGCTACTGAAAACCTATTGGCTGTTCAAATCAGCCAATAACATTTCAGTAGCTCTCATCCTATTTCATAATCAGCCAATAGGGGGCGGCATTGCACAAACAGTTTACAAGAACTATTTGTGTAATGATAAATGCCGACAGTGTATGCTGTCGGCATTTATCGATGTGTGGTGGACATGATACGCTACATTGTATCATGTCCGCTTGCACATTAATAAATAGGCCTCTAAGTGTACTTTGTAATGTATTTTTTATGTGTTTTGTGACACTTTTTTGTTTGTCGAAACAGTTAACCAGACCTCTGAGGTTGGGCTAGCCCGACGCGCAATAACTTCAATTGTGCTCAAGCGATAGCGTTTACTTTCAACTTTAAATACAAGCAAAAAACCTGACGTGTGGCAACAGTCGCGATTAACCCCTTATTGCTTGCACGTAACTGTCAACGTGCCACTGGTAATCTGGCCCTATGTGGTGTAGGAAAAGCACAATTTTTAATTAAAGCAGGTGCTTAATGTTCTTTTAATTTTTTAAATCTGTGTTTTTTTTATTTTATTTATTTGTTTATTAAAGAACTAGTCCTAAAAGCCTGTGTACACGGGCCAATTTTTAAGTGCCACGGTTCCAACCCTTGCTCCCTCTCTCTCCCCACTCTCTTTTTGTGCTCTCTCTACCCCTCTCTTTTGCGCTCTCTCTCCCCCCTCTCTTTTGCGCTCTCTCTCCCCCCTCTCTTTTGTGCTCTCTCTCCCCCTCTCTTTTGAGCTCTCTCTCCCCCCTATTTTGTGCTCTCTCTCCCCCCTATTTTGCTCTATATCTCCCCTCTTGTGCTCTCTCTCTCTCCCCCTCTTTTGCTCTCTCTCCCCCTCTTTTGCTCTTTCTCCCCTCTTTTGCTCTCTCTCTCTCTCTTCCCCCCCTCTCCTGCTCTCTCCCCCCTCTTTTGCTCTCTCTCTCGCCCTCTTTTGCTCTCTCCCCTTCTTTTGCTTTCTCTCTCCCCTATTTTGCTCTCTCTCCTCCCTCTTTTGCTCTCTCTCTCCCCTATTTTGCTCTCTCTCCTCCCTCTTTTGCTCTCTCTCCCCCCTCTTTTGCGCTCTCTCTCTCCCCCCTCTCTTTTGCTCTCTCTCCCCTCTCTTTTGCGCTCTCTCCCCCTCTCTTTTGCACTCTCTCTCTCCCTCTTTTGTGCTCTCTCTCCCTTCTCTTTTGCGCTCTCTCTCCCTTCTCTCTGCGCTCTCTTTCCTCCCCTCTTTTGCGCTCTCTCTCCCCCCTCTCTTTTGTGCTCTCTCTCTCCCCCTCTATTTTGAGCTCTCTCCCCCTCTCTTTTGAGCTCTCTCTCTCTCCCTCTCTTTTGCACTCTCCCTTTCCACCCTCTCTTTTGAGCTCTCTCTCTCCCCTCTTTTGCTCTCTCCCCCCCTCTATTTTGCTCTCTCTCCCCCTCTCTTTTGCGCTCTTTCCCCCCTCTTTTGCGCTCTCTCCCCCTCTCTTTTGCGCTCTCTCTCTCCCTCTTTTGCGCTCTCTCTCCCTCTTCTCTTTTGCGCTCTCTCTCACCCCTCTCTTTTGAGCTCTCTCCCCCCTCTCTTTTGAGCTCTCTCTCTCCCCCCTCTCTTATGAGCTCTCTCTCTCCCTCTCTTTTGCGCTCTCTCTCTCCCCCCTCTCTTTTGTGCTCTCTCTCTCCCCCTCTTTTGCACTCTCTCTCCCCCTCTTTTGCTCTCTCTCCCCATCTCTTTTGCTCCCTCTCTCTCTCTCTCCCCCTCTCTTTTGCTCTCTCTCCCCTGTTTGCTCTCTCTCTCCCCCTCTTTTGCTCTCTCTCTCTCCCCCCTCTTTTGCTCTCTCTCTCCCCCCCCCTCTTTTGCGCTCTCCCCTCTCTCTCTTCCCCACTCTTTTGCTCGCTTTCTCTCTTTCCCTCCTCTCTTTTGGTCTCTTCTACCTCTTTTGGTCTCTCCCGTCGGCCACGTGCGCTCCCGCAAGGCCACGCCCCTCGACACACCTGGTCACGCCCCCTCAACACATCAGGTCATGCCCCCATCACAGCACACCCGGCCACGCTCCCACCAGGCAGCTTCCGCTCTGCGCACTCCTCTGCTGTTCAAGGCCAGGTATGTTTGTTCTCTGCAGTCTCTACTGCATGACTGCATCTGACAAACATACCTGGCCTTTTATTATATAGGATTTGTACTAACAAGAAGAAATACAGTTCTACTCGTGGGGCATTTCAATGTACAACAATGAAGTTGCAGGGGATGTTCTTATCAGCAATTGAGCAATCTTTCCAAAAATAGGTTGTGCACTTGCATGTATTTTCTGTTAGTTTTTAAACCAATATAAAGAGTGTGTGCTTATAAATTACATTTTGAAAGACTGATGAAATATGATTAGAGGTTTATCATTGCATATATTGTATCTGAAGTACTGTTAATGAGTGCTGTGGAGTGAATGGCAAAAGGAATTTCCTTTAATTCTAAAGAGAGAGTATTGAATTTTATGTTGGACAAATAACAATACAAGCTCTTATTGATGATTCTAGGGATCAGCTGACTACTAGTATATCGGTAGCACAGGCAAACTGTTGACGTAATCAGAAATTCTTTGAATTGATGGATATATTGATTTGTTGATGGCCATATAATGATTCCATTATGCTTAGAAAGAAGCAGAGCTGATTATAGTAGTGAGCTACGCAGTAAGAAAAAATACTGAGATTAAAATGACTAGTTAGTCACCACATGGTCGCCCCTCTGGCCGAGCGTTCATTTTCGGGGTTTGCTGGGCAAGTTTCGGCCAAGCACATAGGGAACTGCATCCATAACACAGTCACATGGCAGTGTCTCTGCTTCTGATTGCATGTTTTATCTGGTGTCTCTGCACAGTGAAGCCAATCTAATCCAGTGCCTACAGACAGCAGACATACTGCTTCTTCTCTTCCAACTACTGTTTGTCCGGTAGTATGTCCTGACGACTAACTTATTGTACCAAATATACTTCTTACCCAATAGATTCCCAACAACCAGAACTGAAACCCTTCTCTCTGACTTGTGCCTCATCGAATGGCAGAAACATAAGAAAGCAGAACCTAATGACTGAAAGGGACAGTATACAACTTGAGAATGTAATATAAAATGTAAACTTCATTATTCATTTTCTCTTTTTCATGTAATTTAACTGTGAAAATTGTGGATTTTCTCATTCTCAGAGCTGTAAATTCCCACTGCAGACATCTCAAGGCTAACACTGCTACACATTGGAGCCCTTAGCAGTCAAATACCTGAAAACATGAAAGAACATTTTTAATTAATATTAATATTTATTAATGTGTTTAACTGTCTAGCAGTGTATATATATATATATCTGTATATATCTATACCTATAAATGTATATATATATATATATATATATATATATATATATATATATATATATATATATAAAAACAAAAGCAGAGACCGCACTCATAGGTCTTATTTTCACCACCACTGTGGACTTTATTCAATCTGTAACGTTTCAGGGTTTCCCCCTTTGTCAAACATAACAAATAACATAGTGCAAGCCCTTTATATACGTAAATAAAATCTCTCTTACCCCATGTGCAAACCATCCAGCTCTGCCTGCGACGGGCTTCCGGCAGCGTTTACTCCGTGCAACTGCGCATGCGCGAAGCAGCACTACGGAACCCCCAGCAGGCCAACTGAAAAAAAGCAAAATAAAAATTACCGTAACTTGGCAACCGTAATGCTTAAAACAAATACAATGGAACAGCGCTGTAAGAATAACATCTACATGATACAAAGACACCCCATTTATATTTCTAACACATCCTCATCAGTATTCTAAACATTAAGGTATCAAAATGACTGATATATACATCAAAAACATTATCGTCATACACTGGCATTTTAGCCCGGTATCTGAGGAGGGGGTGGGGGGCTAAGTATTGACAGCGATATGCTGGCAAATATTAAATCTGTCTAGAGAGACTGTTAGATATATACAAAACTTTCACAATTGAAAGCAAATGTAATTCAACTTGAAAAATAGAGCTGGCTCTCTCTTTATCACAACCCTGAATTATAAATACAGAAATTTTAACAGTATTGGAGTGGTCATGTTTTTAAATGTATGGTCATATCAGGATCTAGTATTAATAAACTCCCTCCTATACCCAGATGTTAATTCACATATTGTTATTTGATATCATTGACTCCTTACAGGAAACAATGTAAATCGAAATTGGTATTCAGTCCCTTGGGGGTTAATGTGTCCAGTGTGTGGATCCATCTAGACTCCTTTTGTAGCAGTAATTTGCCTCTGTCGCCACCCCTGGATAAGGGGGGGACATGGTCAATGATCACATATCTCAGGTCCTTGACCGTATGTCCATGTTTGGCAAAATGCCTGGCCACTGGCTGTTCAGAGTCTACATTTTTTATTGCTGTTCTGATGGCCGCCCTGTGATTCGCCATTCGTGTACGCAAATCATCTGTGGTTTTTCCAACATAAAATCTGCCACAAATACAATGTAACAGATATACGATGAAAACTGTTGTACAGGTCACACGGTACTTAATTTTGAACCTCTTATTGGTCCATGGATGTGTGAATTCACTACACTGTATTAGTGCACTGCATGTCGTGCAGCCCAAACATTTAAAACATCCAATTTTCTTGCCCTGTCTTAGCCATATATATATACTGTATATAGGTAGAAACCCCTTTAGCCAAACTGTTTAGAACTGGAAAAGGTTTGGATTTTGGAATACTTGCATCTTTAAAATGGGAGAGTTAGGAGAGGGCATGGAGCCAAGTGTAAACATCTTAAGTCATTTAGGCAAGGTTTTCTGGTTTCCCCCATCAAATGCAGCTACTGGACACCTGGGCATCGTTTGCTATGGGCATAGGTTGAATAGGCTGTTGTAAGGCTATCGAAAACAGCCTTCACTTAATTCTAGGGAATATAATGTGGGTCTCCTCTGTTTACATTTTAAAATATAATTTGGCTGAGGTTTATGAAGGGGACATTTGACCTATCTAAGTTATGCTTTACTCCATGCCCAGTTGATAGGCAATATCCTTATTTGTAGTGGACTATTTACTGTATTAATGTTTTTGTTTACAATATATCATCTAGAGGAGGTAAACTGAAAGTCACCACATACTTTGGATGGGTCCCTTTTACCTTTACCTTGTTATTTATTTCAATTAAGAGTCTGCAACCCTTGATTACTGTTGTCTATCCATAGCTCATCCTAGACTAACATATTGCATATAATGTACCCCTTAGATTCCTTATTAGTGGAGCACCATACTGACAGGAGATATAATGTGGGAAGTTGTATGCCCTGCGTATTATACATATGATTATGTTAATTCTCCCCAACTTTTTTCAGATCCATAGACAAATAATATATATAGTTCAAAAAATATAAATATTTTTTGTTTTGCTGCAAAACTGTTTCATATTCCCTCATATTCTCTCCCTGTGACCACCAAGACTTAAGTGTGGCGCTTATAGTCAGTGAGGGTAGTTGTCTTATCTTTATAGTTAACCATAGCTAGTTCACATTCCAAGTTCTCACTGACCCTTAAATCACCAGTTGTGGAATTGTGTATTACCATTAGTGAGGTCCAAAAGAGCCCAGCACTTGTGTTGTTACACTTCACTTGTTTGGAATAAGTTCATTTTATATAGTAAAATCAAAATAACCATATGAGACTCAAGAGTGGTATCCTATTGTTCAAGAACACCTTCTGTAGATTTGTATTTTTCTTATAATTAGGGGGTGCTTAAGTGGCCCCATATT